>NW_017731958.1:991502-1018867 GCF_001890085.2 Hipposideros armiger
GGCAGCCCAGCTCCAGGTTGAACTGTTGTTCAGCATCTTAGCTGTAGAGGGCGCAGTGTCACTGGCCCTCATATGTGGGATCCGAACTGGGGCCCTGCTGCTCAGAGCTGTTGTCCCAAGACAGCTTTTAACCAACGCACCACTCGGCCGGCCCTGACTCCTAAGTTTTTTATCACCTTAATCATTGATAGCTGTCTTGCTATGTAGTATGTAAAGATTCCAAATTTATCGACATTTTCTGCCCCAGTCCTGGAATCAGCTATTTGTTGAAGGAGCTCTGCTCCCTTGGAGGGAAACAATATTTAGAGACCACATCTGGTGCTAGGAGTGCTCTTTGCCACTGGGTTGGTCATAGTTTCTAGCCCTTTTCAGTAGACAGAACTAGGTAATATAGTTTATTTTTTTCTTAATATTTCATATATTTTTTTATTAGTTTCAGGTATACAAAGTAACATAATACTACATATATTTTATACATTTATATATTATGTATATTTTATATGTTGTATATGTAAATATGTATTAGCACATATAAATAATATTGTTTATATATTCTGATACTTTTATTCAAAATCAGATTACTAAGTTTATATTTATTGTCTCTGTCTTACATCTTTACCTTTTTTCTCCCTTTTGAGATTTCCAGATCATAATGACCCTGGAGATGGTCAAATTAGAACTGTCTTGTAATTATTTGTGGTAGTGCACACGTAACAGTTTCAGAATCCAGATAATACTTTTACCCATAATGTGGTTGCTGGAAACGGTGTAAGATTTTTTTTTTTTTTTAGGGCATATCTCACTAAGGATGGTATGTTAAATAGCTGTTTTAAAGTTATTTGGAATGGTATGGTTAGGCCACTAACTAGATGAACATTGGATTCTTATGCCCCCTTTATTTTCATATTTTTTGTGGATTGTGTTTTTAAGATTTAATTTTGCTGTATACAAGGTGTGATAAAAAATATGGTGAATGTTTAAATTAATACAGTAAAAGACATATTCCTGTTAATCCCCCCCAAACTACTCCCCTTCGCTTCAAACACACCATTATCCCATCAGTCTTGCCGCTTTCTGAAGCAGTTCTGGAAGTCCTCTTTCCTGAGTGTCTTTAGTTGCACTGTCACGGTTGCCTCGATGTCCTGAATCATTTTGACTTTGGGGAAGAGCCAGAAGTCGCACAGTGCCAGACCCAATGAATAAGGTGGATGAGGACAAACTATAATGTTTTTATTTGACAGAAATTGTACTAGAAGTGATGTGTGACACGGAGCATTATCATAATGGAGGATGATTTATGGCACACTGTAAAACACCTTCTCTTAACTGTAGCTCATACACAATGCAAACAAGTTGAAACTTGTCTCACACTGTTACTAAGGTTTGGCATGCCACTTTCTGTATTGAAGATTTCTGCCTTTCCATTGGATGGCACTCAGCAGCAGCATTCACCGTATTTTGTGATCACAACGGAAAGGCTCTGTGTCCCACATCACTTCTGGTATAGCAACTTCTGTCAAATAAAAACATTACGTTGTGTCCTCATCCACCTTATTCATTGGCTCTGGCACCGTGTGACTTCTCGCTCTTCCCCAAAGTCAAAATGATTCAGGACATCGAGGCAGCCTTGACAGCGGAACTGAAGACACTCACGAAAGAGGACTTCCAGAACTGCTTCAGAAACTGGCAAGAATGATGGAATAAGTGTGTTCAAAGAGAGGGGGAGTCTTTTGAGGGGGATTAATTATAATGTGTTTTTTACTGTAATAAGATTTTTGTATTTAAACATTCACTGTATTGTTCGATCACACCTCATATGTGTCCACATAGGCAAAAGCTTGAACCGCGGGACCACAGCTTATCTGTGTTTTGAAATGTCTTGTGATTGATTCTGGAACACAAGAGGATGGGATGCCTTTAAGGAGCTGCTACAAGGCCAGCTCCCACTTGCCTGTCAGTCACCCCTGGGAGTCTGTCATGAAATAGTTTCTCTTTACCTCCCTGGTTGTGATGAGTTATGAGGTTTTCATTTTCCCCATCCCACAGAATAGAATTGCAGAATCTAAAACTGCTTAGCTGCAGTCTAGTTTGGGTTCTTTACAGTTTATATTGCTGTCGTCCAGCCCCCTTTGTTTGGTGTTGACCTTTTTCTCGTGTGTGGGACAAGGATCCAGGGAGCTTAGTCTTTGGCTTACTCTTCTTGTCATTGTGTGTAAGTAATAAACTGTCTAAGTTTAAAAGTGGCTCATGCCATTGGGCCGGCCGAGTGACGCGATGGTTAAGAACTGGCTTGGGACGCCAGAGGGCCCCAGTTCGGATCCCACGTATGAGGGCCAGTGACACTGCCCTCCACAGCTAAGATGCTGAACAACAGCTCAACCTGGAGCTGGGCTGCCGTGAGTCGCCAGCAACGGCGTAGGCTGCAGACCCTGCGGCAGTGGGTTGCCATGGGATACCGTGTGTAGCCAGCAGCCAGCGTGAGCGGCCAGCAGCCGCAGTGAGCGGCCGTCCAGAAGCCGGCGACTGATCTGCCTCGCCCGGGAAGAGCGCAATGATGGTGCCAACTTGGGCCAGTGAAGCAACGTCCTCCACAACTAGACTGAAGAACAGAACAACAGCAGCTTGTCTGTTCCCCTTCCTCCAATTCCCCAGCGCTATTCCCATCCCCCCAATTCCCCAATAAAAATCTTAAAAAAAAAAAAAGTGGCTCATGCCATTTTTAATTGGTCAGATTAGTCAGGCTTTGGCCTTGCCCTGGCTGTATTTGTTCGCTTGAGAGTAAGTAAGCTTCGTTCCTTTTTTGGTAAACATGGAAGAGAGTCACATGGGTTTAGCTGGCAAAAATCAAGCCTTTTTAAGGATGATAATGTAATAATAAGTAGCATCTAACAGTTATTAAATGCTTATGTGTACTGTTTTGTCTGTATTTTACAGATAAGAAACTAAGACTAACATCACCTTCACAAGGTCACATAGCTATTAAATAGTACAGACAGTATTGTGACCCTAGGGGCCTGATTCCAGAGCCAAGTCTCTTAAAATTATACTGTCCCGCATATCTGGATATGTTTTGTACACAGGCATGTGAGCACACACACGTGTGCGCATATTTACAAATCAGTATTGTATCATGCTGTCATATCATATGTTAATGGTAATTTACCGGTCTTGAACTGGATACACAAACATTAGTTTACTGTAAGGATCTATCACTGTTTCCTGTTTATGCTAAAAGTGAATCTGACCAATAACTCCAACTTGATTTGAGAATCAACAATTCTGCAATACTTTACGTGGCCTAGGATATCAGTGGTACAGGGTAGATTTCTTACCTACCAGTGGTGCAACATAAAAAGCAGAATACCTTTTAAGCAGACAACTTAAAAAATTCTCTAGTAATAACATAACTTATCAAGAGTTTACTAGATCATAGGCACTATTCTAAGCACTTCATATGTATAAACTCATTTAATCCTCGAACAACCCTATATTATTATCATCAAATAACTTTCACTCCCTCGTTTTTCACATGATAACCCTCAAGATTTCCCTTTTTTTAAATTTTTTATCAGAGTCAGCATCCTCAGTTCCATGACCCATAAGACACGATTTGAATTTTTTCTCTTCATCAGGTATTATACTGTGTTTAGCTCCCCCTTAAAGGATGGTCCCCAAAATCTGTACTCCAGATGTGGTCTGACATTTTCAGAGCAAAGCGAGAATGTCTCCTCTCTAGTTCTATATGTTGTAATGCAGCTTAAACCTACATAAGCTTAGTGTACTACAGTGGTACTAAAATTAAAATCCCTAAGCCCTTAAAATGCATCGTACAGAAGAGTTTTGTTTTTCTTTTCTCTTATTCTAATACTTGTATAGTTGTTTTGGAATCCATATAGAATCTTAACATTTATTCCTCTTAAATTCCTTCTTGTTAGATGTCAATTCTTTTGGAATCTTAATTTGTTATCCAGTGGTTTTTGCTATCCTTTGCAGCTTCAGGTCATCTGCAAAACTAACACCAATTTCTTTTTCTGTCTTTACAATTTCACAGATAGAAGATTCTTTCTTACCGTAGAGCTTAGCAACCTAAGCATATGATTTTTTTCTTTCCTTATTAATTCTCACCTTTTCACTTAAAGGAAGCATTTTACGGCTTCTCAGTATTTACCTTAGGGCTCACTCTTGGCGTTGCACACTCTATGGTTTTGGACAAATGGATAATGACATGTTCAGTGACATGTATCCACCATTATAGTATCATATACGGTAATTTCACTGTCCTAAAACTCCTGTGTGTCCGACTATTCATCCCTCCCTTCCCCCAACCCCTGGCAACCATTGATCTTTTTACTGTCTCCATAGTTTTGCCTTTTCCAGAATGTCACTTAATTGGAATATGCAGTATGTAGCCTTTTCAGATTGGCTTCCTTCGCTTGATAATATGCATTTAAGCTTTCTGCATGTATTTTCATGGCTTGATACCTCATTTCCTTTTAGCACTGAATAATATTCCATTGTCTTTATGTACCACAGTTTATTTATCCATTCACCTACTAAAGGACATGTTGGTTGCTTCCATGTGTTGGCACTTATGAATAAAGCTGCTGTAAACATCCGTGTTTAGGTTTTTGTTTGGACATAAATTTTTTATTTCATTTGGGTAAATACCAAGGAGGGCAATTGGTGGATTGTATGGCAAGGGTATGTTTAGTTTTATAAGAAACCAAAGTGTTCATCCCATTTTCCATTCCCACCAGCTATGAATGAGAATTCCCATTGCCCCACATCCTCTCCAGCATTTGGTATTTTCAGTGTTTTCGATTTTGACCATTCTAATGGGTGGTATTTCATTGTTTTAATATGCAGTTCCGTAATGACATGATCTTGAACATTTTTTTTTTTTTTTAAGCTGAGCCATCCTGCCGACAACAGCTCAGCTCGGGCCGGGCATCGAATTGCTGTTGCTCAGAGCTTGCACTCTTGAGCCAGCTCTTAACCAACTGAGCCACTCGGCCCGCCCTTGAACATCTTTTCATATGCTTACTTGCCATCTGTATATTTTCTCTGTTGAGGTGGCTGTTAAGATCTCTCATTTTTAATCAGGTTGTTCGTTTTCTTATTGTTGAATTTAAAGAGTTCTTTGTTTATTTTAATAGCAGTCCTTTATCAGATGTGTCTTTTACAAATATTTTCTCCCAGTGTGTGGCTTGTTTTCTCATTCTCTTGATGTTGCCTTTCCCATAGCACACGTTTTTTTATTTTAATGACATCCAGGTTATCAGTTCTTTCTTTCATGAAGTGTGCCTTTGATATCATATCTAAAAAGTCATTGCCGTACCCAAGGTCATCTGGGTTTTTCTCCTCTTTTATCTTCTAGGTGTTTTATAGTTTTACATTTTACATTTTGGCCTATGATTAATTTTGAACTAATTTTTGTGAAGGATGTAAAATCTGTGTCTAGATTCATTGTTTTATATGTGGGTGTCCAGTTTTTTCAGCACCATTTGTTGAAAAGACTCTTCTCTATTGTATTACCATCACTTCTTTGTTAAAGATCAGTTGACTATATTTATGTGTGTCTGTTTTGGGACTCTTTATTCGGTTTCATCGGTCTAATTTGTCTATTCTTTTGCCTGTGCTACAGTCTTGATTACTCTAGCTTTATAATGGTTCTTGAAGTTGGATAGTGTCAGTCCTTTGGCTTTGTTCTTCTTCATTATCGAATTTGCTATTCTGGGTCTTTTAGCCTCTCCATATGAACCTTAGAATCAGTTTGCAATATCCACAAAATAACTTGCTGGAATTTTGATTGAGATTACATTGAACCTAGAGTTCAAGTTGGTAAGAACTGATGTCTTGACAATGTTGAGTCTTCCTATTCATGAACACGTAGTAGTTTCCGTATTTATTTAATTATTTCTTTGTTTGCTTTCATTAAAATTTTATAGTTCTTGTGTAGGTCTTATACGTATTTTGTTAGATTTATACCTAATTATTTCATTTTTTAGATGTTAATGTAAATGGTAATATGTTTTTGGTTTTTTTTGTTTTTTTAAAGATTTTTTATTGGGGAATTGGGGAATGGGAACAGCGGTGGGGAATTGGGGGAAGGGGAACAGACAAGTTGCTGTCGTTTTGTTCTTCAGTCTAGTTGTGGAGGACGTCGCTTCACCGGCCCAAGTTGGCACCATCATTGCGCTCTTCCCAGGTGAGGCAGATCAGTCGCCGGCTTCTGGACGGCCGCTCACTGCGGCTGCTGGCCGCTCACGCTGGCTGCTGGCTACACACGGTAGCCCATGGCAACCCACTGCCACAGGGGCTGCAGCCTACACCGTCACAGGCGACTCTTGGCAGCCCAGCTCCAGGTTGAACTGTTGTTCAGCATCTTAGCTGTAGAGGGCAGTGTCACTGGCCCTCATATGTGGGATCTGAACCGGGGCCCTCTGGCGTCCCAAGCCAGTTCTTAACCATCGCGCCACTTGGCCGGCCCCAATGGTAATATGTTTTTAATTCCAAATTCCACTTGTTCATTGCTGGTATATAGGAAAGTGATTGACTTTTGATATTAACCTTGTATCTTGCAACCTTACTATAATTGCTTATTAGTTCCAGAAGTTTTTTTGTTGATTGTTTGGTTTTTCTACACAATCATGTCATCTGCCAGCAAAGACACTTATTTTTTTCCTTTCCAATCAATATACTTTTTATGTCCCTTTCACTGCATTAGCTACATTTCCTTTTCAGTCCCTTCTCTATTTTCTGTATCCATTTGCCTTTCCTGTTTATTCTTTAACTTTTCAGTCTGAGTAACATTCTCCTTGTTAAATCAGACAAATGAGAGTTGAGAGGGGTATATTTCACATAACAGCACACATACCATATTTCCCCATGTATAAGATGCACCCTTTTTTCGAAAAATTCGGGGTCTAAAAACTGGGTGCGTCTTATACAGTGGTTGTAGATTTTTTTTTACTTGCATTTCCTGCTTTTTTCATGCTTGTTTTTGCGCTCATACAACCGCTGTATAAGACACACCCAGTTTTTAGACCCCAAATTTTTCAAAAAAGGGTGCG
This sequence comes from Hipposideros armiger, assembly GCF_001890085.2. Classification (NCBI taxonomy): domain Eukaryota; kingdom Metazoa; phylum Chordata; class Mammalia; order Chiroptera; family Hipposideridae; genus Hipposideros; species Hipposideros armiger. Next base: position 998,576 of record NW_017731958.1, read on the forward strand.
TCTTATACATGGGGAAATATGTAATTAAATTCATTGCATGTCAAGAAATTGAGTACTTAAATGCTTATAGACTTGCAGGTGAATTTAATTTTGACCTAGCCTTTTGATAATTTGAATTGGATGAAAAGAAGATGAGAGAGGAGAAAGGTTGTAGACAAAATCTAGCATTATGGTCTGAAAATATTTGTATGGTGCTATGGTAATTACATGAGCTTTATTGGAGTGAAAGGTAATTGTAGAAAGAATGGGCATTAGTGAAAGTGGAGATCATGGGAAGAAGCAGTTTAATAAAATGAGACTTAAGTTGCTGTATTCATAGCACCTAAGTTGTGTGGAACTTTATACTTTATAAAACCATTTTCATGTAACCTTTTGAGATAGATGGGAGGTATTCTTGTTTTATGAATGAAAAAAATAATATTTAGATTTAAAAATGTACCAATTCTATATAATAGTATGTGACCCAGTTAGGACTAAAGCTCGTTATCTACATTTCCAAGGTATCAGTTCTTCACTGATACTAATACACCTCTGTTGTTTCATCACAGTACCCTACTCTTGTAACTCTTACAGTTTGTGTTTTCATGTGCATTATCTGATTTGAGACTCAAAAACCTTGTGAGATATATAGTTTAAGTATTAATGTTATGATCTCATTTTACAGATAAGGAAAATGAAGATGAGAGAAGGTAAAGTTAACCAGATGTAAAGTAGCTAGGACTGCTTTCTTAATCCCATCACTTATTTTCTGTATCTACTTGCCTTTCCTGTGTTCATTTTTCATTTTTCAGTCTAGATATTAACTTTTTCTATTAAACTGAGACTAAAAGAAGTTAAATAGGGCCGGCCGAGTGGCTCAGTTGGTTAAGAGTTGGCTTAAGAGCGTGAGCTCTGAGCAACAGGGCCACCGGTTTGATTCCCACATGGGCCAGTGACTCTGCACCCAAGCTGAGCTGTCGCTGAGCTGCCAACAGATGGCAGGATGGCTCAGCTGGTGTAACAACAAGATTGCCTGTTTAATCGTGGGCTACGCCCTTCCGCAACTAAGACTGATCTTGACACCTTGAGCTGAGCTGCTGCCCAGATGGCTCAGTGGATAGAGTGTGCGCTCTTAACAAGGCTGCTGGTTCGACTCCGGCATGGGATGGTGGCTCTGCCCACCCGCAACTAAGACTGAACACAGCACCTTGAGCTTAGAGGCCAAGAGCTGCTGACGGGCAGCCAGGTGGTGACTGGTGCCCTCCACAACAAAGATTGAAGAACAATAACTTGGCTGGTCCCCTCCTCCAATTCCCCAATAAAATCTTTAAGAAAAACAAAAAGAAGTTAAATAGGTTTAAAAGGTCAACACTCTAATAAGTAAAAACGATCCAGATCTAAACTTAGACCTTGTGGTTTCTGTCTTACCAATATTCTCTTCCGGAATTAAGAACTTACTGGAAGACCCAGAAGTTTCTTGAGACTTGTTCATACCATGATTGAGAATTATTCTGATAGAAATGTGTAGGATTATCTTGAAAGATCAGAAGTGGAAGTTGGTGATATCAGCTGTAAGGTACCATATTAACACAATTTGTTTGCAGACTTAAAATTTAACTGAAAAGTGTGAAATGAGGTTCTAAATGAAGATAAAAGTTTCAGTATTTGGAGTTTTTTACATAAAAATGCTCAGAAATGAAGTGCTATACTCTCTCAGTCCTACCGACATTCATATTTAATAATGTTTGGAATGTTTTAATTTATTGATAATACATTAAAAATAGGAACCAAATCTTCTACTTTTTAATTATCTCCATAACTTGTGTTTGAGGTGTGAGACAGGAAGGAAATGATTCATATTATATAGATGTCTTTATGTTTCTTTTATCTATTCTAAGCAGCCGCTATGATTCAGTTTGAAGTATTCCTGTATTAATTTCTTAAAGCTGACATAACACATTGCTACAAACTCAGTTGCTTAAAAAACCAAAAATTTATTCTCTCAGTTCTGGAGGCCAAAAGTCTGAATTAGTATCACGGGGCTCCCTCTGGAGGCTCCACGGGGAGAATCTGTTCCTTGGCACTTCCAGCTTCTGGTGGCTGCCAGCATCATTCTAATCTCTGTCTCTGTGGCCACGTTACCTTCCTCTCTTCACTCTGTGCCAAATCTCCTTCTACCGTCTTCTTATAAGGTACCTGTGATTGTATTGAGGGACCCCCTGGATAATCCAGGATAATCTCCCCATCTCAGAATCCTTAATTATACCTGCAAATGTTTTGTGCTTTTGTTTTGCCGTATAAAGTCATATTCAAAGGTTCCAGGGATTAGGATGTGGATGTCTTTTGGGGAAGCCATTATTCAGCCTACAACAGTCCTTATTGCCTCTGACTTTTTCTTTTTCACATCTCTTTTCTTGTCTCCTATTTTTATTCTTTTTCATCTTCCAGAAGCACATCGTGGAAAGTACATTGAGTGGGTATGATCTAAAGTCATGACCAAGAGTTGAGTTAGCTGTGGTTTGATCAGTGAGTGAGCCTTACTGCCCTCACTGTAGAGCATCAGATTGTGTTCACATTAACTTTTGTCATTGAATTCGTTGACAGTAATAGCACCTTTGCTAAATTCAGTACTCTTTATTAAAATAATTATTGAATCTTTGGGTAAAGTATGTGAGTTAACATGAAATTTCTTTCCAGTCAAAGCATCTGTTGATTAGATTAGCAGGCATTGATATTATTATTGAGAAAATAGCCAAATAGCCTCTAGCATTGTTTCAAAACCAGTTTTCCTCTAAGGAATTATTTTTTTTCACATTTGCATTTGTTTCAGTGACAACTTAACTTGAATTTAATGAAGGTAAACTGAAGAGTTGGCAGATTTCTGATCCAAAAGTCTATCGTCAAGAGACTTTTGTGGTTTGGGGCGGAACACATAACCTTTCTTAACATCTGTACTAAAGGAGTTGAATTATATGATTGGTAACATCCTTTCTGATTCTGAAAGCCTCTGTCTAGTATTTAGTATAAAATATTTTAAAACCGACAAACAACAAACCTTAATTTCTTTAGTACGATTAGAAAAAGGAATCATATTGGCAAGATTATTTTGAAATAACTGTGGTGCTTTTCATTTTTCTGTAGATGGACCACACATCCCCGACCTACATGCTTGCTAACTTAACCCACCTACATTCTGAACAACTTCTGCAGGGTCTGAATCTTCTTCGTCAGCATCACGAACTCTGTGACATTATCCTTCGAGTAGGTGATGTTAAAATCCATGCTCACAAAGTGGTCCTGGCCAGCATCAGCCCATATTTCAAAGCTATGTTCACTGGAAACCTTTCTGAAAAAGGGAACAGCGAGGTTGAGTTTCAGTGCATTGATGAAACTGCTTTGCAGGCCATTGTGGAGTATGCCTATACGGGGACTGTTTTTATTTCACAGGACACAGTGGAATCGCTCCTTCCAGCAGCAAACTTACTACAAATAAAACTTGTCCTGAAAGAATGTTGTGCATTTCTTGAAAGCCAACTGGATCCTGGTAACTGTATTGGAATTTCTCGTTTTGCAGAGACATATGGTTGTCATGACCTTTATTTGGCAGCCACTAAATACATATGCCAGAATTTTGAAGCTGTTTGCCAGACAGAAGAGTTTTTTGAGCTTACCCACGCTGACTTGGATGAAATTGTTTCCAATGACTGTTTGAATGTAGCTACCGAAGAGACTGTTTTTTATGCCCTTGAGTCCTGGATCAAGTACGATGTACAAGAACGCCAGAAATACTTAGCACAGCTACTTAACAGTGTGCGATTACCATTGCTGAGTGTGAAGTTTCTCACCAGACTGTATGAAGCAAACCATCTTATTCGCGATGATCGCACCTGTAAACATCTTTTGAATGAAGCCCTAAAGTACCACTTTATGCCTGAACATAGACTCTCTCATCAGACGGTACTGGTGACACGGCCGCGCTGTGCTCCCAAAGTGCTTTGTGCAGTGGGAGGGAAATCTGGACTGTTTGCCTGTTTGGATAGGTAAATAGAAGGATTGATGTTAATAGATTTTGTACTTTTTTACTGTGCTTTCTATATGTTTCAGTAGTTTGATTTTCTTCTTTCTATTACATTTTTACATTTGTTCTATTTTTTTCTCTTCTTCCTAAACATTTATCTGGTTGTTTTCATCACATTGTCATCCATTCTCTACAGCACTCAATTATTATCACCCCACTTTCTCCCATTGCACAAACTTTGTATCTTCTGGTTACTAACTTTTCTTCTGTTTTATGTCTTTTCCTTTTCCTTTGTGAAACCATTTACACCTTTACTTGAGGCATTTATTATAGCCAGCTATATCAGAAGTTGCTAAAGAGAGCTAGGAATCTGTGATGAGGGAGACTAGGGACAAAAGTGGGTTTGAATGAATACAGTTAATTAGAAGAACCACCAAAAAAATAAGAAAAAATAGGGTACTGATACAAATCATGGACTTTATGTGTAATTAATTTTCTTCAGTATAAATAGTTTTTAATGACAGTAGGAAAAAGTACTTTCTTTTCTAATAACTTAGATTAGGAATTGTCAGACTTTTTCTATCAAGAGCTAAATAATAAATAATTTAGACTTTATGGCCATATGGTCTCTGTCATAACTACTCAGCTCTGCCACTGTAGTGCAAGAGCGGCCATAGACATTACAGAAATAAATGAGCATGGCTGAGTTCCAGTCAAATTTTATTTACAAAAGTAGCTGTTGGGCTGAATTTGGCCCATAACCATAGTTTGCCAATCCATGATTTAGAGCATTATGCAAATAATATTTATACATTGAAAATATAGCTGGATGTTACCTGTGCTTTTCCCTTGAATGGGATTGCTTCATGAAAACTTTTGTGTGTGATACATTTTTTTTTAATACTGTGGATTTCTTTCTGGCCTTTTCCAGAAATTTGGTAGATTGCTTCCCCCCTCCAGTGGTAGGAAACTATTGATGTTTTATCAGCGTGAACTGATATATTCTATATCTTTTTTAAAAGCCTCAGTGTACATCTTAATTGTAGTCTAAAACTAGTATCATTGAAATTGGACTATAGGTAGAACATTAGTCATGGTGACTGTGTGAACTGTTTACTCTTGTTTTTAATGGCATTGATTATTGGCATGAAGTAAATCATAGTCAAATGTCATGACAAAAAATTTCAAATATGAGTTTACATTGTAAAGATTCTTGAGCAGTTGCCTCTTGGTCTCTAGTATTAACAGTAACAAACAAATTATTGAAGAGCCATAAGAACGATTCATAGCTTTAGATTCAGTAAGCGTTCATCTTAGAAAAAAAAAATTTAAATGTTATTTGCACCAAGCTGTTTATGGCAGTATTATTTATAACTATGGAAGAATTGGAATCAACCTGAATAATTATTCAGTTTAATTCTACAAAACATTAAACACCTGTGCATAAGATACACTATGCTAGATAGTGGATCTTTATTAAGTTCATAATTTAGTAAAGGAGATATGTTTAAATAGATAATTATAACACATATTGTTAATACAGTGCTAAAAATAGTTCTATGGAAGTATTAAGGAGGAGCATTTATCCCATTTGGGAGATTTAGGGAAGATTTATGGAAAAGTTTATGTCCAAGCTGAGTGTTGAAGACAAAGCAAAAGCCAAGCAAAAAAATGATGGGAAGGTCACAGGACGTACACAAATACACAGTGGATGTTACTCTAGGGTATGCAGGAAACAAAAAGCATTTTGGTATTCTGAAGTATAAAATTTTAACCAGCAAGTGGCAGGCTATGGTCAAAAAGGCCAAGTCAAAGAAAGTATTGTGTGCCATGATGAGAGGATATGTATTACATGGGTTGAAAAACTGTTTTAAGGAAGGTAGTGAAATGATCAGATTTGTATATTAGATCATTCTTAACTACATTATGGAGAAAGATCAAGGGGGCCCGCTTGCATCAGAGTGATTAGAAAAGCGGTTATTGTAAAAGTACAGGCAAGAGATTATGAGGTCCTGAATTAGGGTAGTAACAGTATGATGGAGACTGGGGCATTCATTTAAGAAATATTTTAAGAGAGCAAATTGATAGGATTTGGTTGAATGGATATGAGGGACTGATGAGAGGGAAAATCAAAGATGAGTGAGATTTCTTGGTTAAATACTGGATGAATGGTTACTGTATTTCCCCATGTATAAGATGCACCCTTTTTTGAAAAATTTGGGGTCTAAAAACTGGGTGTGTCTTATACAGTGGTTATAGATAGTTATCAAGCCATTTAAGAAGTGTGGCATTTCAAATGCCATAGATGGAACTGAGGACGAGGCAATATATGAAGACAGTGATTCGTCATCAGACACAGATGAGGACAAGCTAATGGTTGGGAGTTTTGACAGTGATGAGGAGTTGTATGAGTTTTATGATGAATAAAACTTGAGTTCAGTAACTTTATGTAATACTTTTTTTTTCCAAATTTCGGGCCCCAAAATTAAGGTGCATCTTATACATGGGAGCATCTTATACATGGGGAAATAACGGTGTATACAGAGAGAGGGAATATAGGAGGAGCCATTTTAAGGGGGAAAATAATGTGTTTAGTTTGGGACATCCTGAGTTTGAAGTGCCTGTTGAATATCCAACAAAGGATATTTTACTACTAGCTGGATGTGATTGCAAAGCTCAAAGAAGAGATTAGTGCTAGAAATTTGGAAGTTAGCATATAGCATAATTTAGAGGTGTAAAATAAAATCACAACCTTTCTATCACTCAGGAAATTCCAAGTAGTTTAGGAGCTCTGTGCTAGGAACCTGGGACAAACAAATATATTTTTTATTAAACTATTACTGTATAGCCCCATATATCATCTAATTTAAGTGTATTGCCCAGCCTTTTTATTTATTTATTTTTGACTGAAACCTGTCTCATGTCCTCTAGCACTAACATTTTATCATAAGAAAAATCCCCTTTATTCTCAACTTCTTGTTCTAATGAAATAGGCTGATGCTTAAATATACTGTTTTTGCTAAAGTTCTCTCAAAACTGTTCCTTCCCCCCATGTCTCAGGCATCACAGGTCCTAAAGGTTGGATAAGTGTTTTCTTTGCTTCTCACTTCTCATAGCCACTGCCAGGATTTTTCATCTCTGTTTCCTCAAAAACCTCAACTCATTTCAAGCATTTACCATCAAGCACTATCACTTGATATCCCTTCTGTTGCCATCATCTGCTGTTGCTTCACTACATTCATTGAAGATTTTTTTATAGCTGGCTTCGTCTTTCTCATCTTTTTACATATGTAGTCATTCTTATTGATTTCAACACCCACACAGCATCATCCACAATTATCCAACTCCTTTGCCTCTCTCCTTGATCTCACTTCTTCCAGGCTTTTCTGCATTATCCGAGGCACCTGTTCTCATGATCATACCCTCAACTTTGTCATTACCAATGACGTCAACACTGAAAATCTTGGTTTCAGACATTCCACTCTCTGTCAGCCACCTCCTTTCTTCCCACCTTATTTATTTCAGTAACCCACTGCAATCATTCTATGTTCCCTTCAGGACTTTTAGTCCTTTGGCTCTCTAATCAGTTCAGAAAACTGATGGCCCACAAACCACCACATGTCCTCACCTTCACCCTTTCCCTAGCTTAGATTCTAGGAATATCAGTGTCATCATTACTTTGAATATATCTATGGCTCCCTTGCCTTTCTTTCCTTCTGTCATACTCATCTAGTTAAATTCAGTTCTCCACCTACGCCATGGCTGCGATGGAGCGTGGCTAAGAGAAGCACACACACCCATCCTAGCCGGCCTCACTTGCGGGCCTCAGCACTCCCATCCACCCCTTTACCTTTTCCTAATTAATTTACTCTTTCGTGTCCCTGGAGGATGATTTCATACCTTCTGCTCTCCCCATGAAAACAGCCAAAGCTGCTTCCCCTCACCTTCTAACTCAGCTTGTGACCTTGTTTCTTACTCTACTGAGAAGACAGCAGTCTGAGGAGAGCTACCTCATCTTCCCATCACCAAATCCACCAAGTTCTTTCGCTAAGACCAACCTCCACTTCCGCATGTGTTCATCAGCTCGCATCCCCTCTATTCTACAAGAGGACTTTGCTCCTGCAGTTCTCCTGTCACTCCTCTGCCATCACCTTCTCCCACTCTACTGCGTCACAGCCACCAGCATGCAGACGTTGTTCTGGGTTAAGCTCCCAGATTAAGTTAACCTCCCTGGGGCTCTGTGGTCTTTTCTGCTCATCTTTATAGCTGCCTCCTATTTCTTTCATTCTGCAGTAAAATCTTGGAAAAAATGTCTATACCCACTTTTCACTTCCTCATCTCCCACTCTCTTGAACTATTCCAGTCAAAATTTGTCCCCACCACCTCACTGAAACTGCTCTCCTTAAGGTCACATAGTTCCCTGATGTATTGTTCTCATTGGAACAAATTCATTTTTAAAATAAGCAATATTATAAAACTGTACATAGACATTCAATAATTATTGAATGAGTAAATGTACTTTCATCATACTGGGTCGAGAATATATATTTTTACGCCATGCGTTGTTGAGTCTGGGAACATTGTCTACTTTTTCCCAACTCTTTTTTGTAATAAAATATTTATACTTGGAAGAGAGACCATATGTAATATGCATGCTGAGTATAAAGAATAATACTCAGGTACCTATCAAGCAGCTTAAGAAATAGACTATTAATAAAGTCCCCTTATGCCCCTCCTGATGCCAACTCCTTCCTTCCCCTAGAAGTAACCATTGTTCTGAATTTTCGGTTACTCCTTTGCTTTTTTGTTGTAATTTTGCCGCATCTTGTATGTGCCGCAATGTATCATTAGGTTTTACACATTTTTATATAAATGCAGTAATACTATATATGTTCTTCAGGGATGTGCTTTCTCACTGAACAGTAAGTTTATGAAATTCATCTGTGAGACTTCATGAGGAAATAGTTCATTTAGTTTCTTTGGTGTGTGGTGTTATAATATATGGACATAATACAATAGTTTCCACCATGAACATGTTAACTATAAAAATTAATTGAAGTGTTACACACGTACAGAAAAGTTCACAAATTCCAAGTGTACAGCTCAGTGAATTATCACAAAGTGAACATATTACAAACCAGTTCAAGAAATAGGAAACATGACCAACACCCAGGAACCACTCTTGAGTTCCCTCTGTCCTCCCCAAAGGTAACCACTATCCTCATTTCTATTCCAGCGATTAGGAATGTTTTTTAACTTGACATAAATTAAACTATATAGAATATATTCTATTGAATTTGGCTTCTTTCCCTCAATGTTATATATATAAGATTCATCTGTGTTGCATGTAGCTATAGTTTGTTCATTTTCATTTTTGTATAGTATTCTATTATATGATATGCCACAATTTATCAATTTTTATGGTTGATGAACATTTGAATTGTTTCTAATTTTTAACTGGTACAAATAATGCTTCTGTGAACATCCTTGTACATATACATGTGTATGCATTTTTCTTGGGTACGTATCTAGGAATGAAATTAGTCGGGAGCTTATATACCACATCTTATTTATCCATTCTCCTTTTGACATGACTGTATTGTTCTGCTAAGAACGTTTCTGTATATGTGTACTGGTGCAAAACTGACTGTAATAGGCATTCAATAGAGTAGATACATAGGAATGAAACTGCTGAGTTGGAACATGTGTGTAGCCTCGGTTTTACCAGAGAACGTGAAATTGTTTTCCAGAGTAGTTTGTACCAGTTCACACACTCACCATGAGAGTATGCATTCCTAGCTCCACATTCTTGCCAATAGTTGTTATTATCTGACTTTAAATTTTCCCTGTCTGGAAAGTATGTCATAGTTTATTGTAGTTTTAATTTGCATGTCCCTGATTATTAATGATGTTAAATATTTTTATTTGTTTATGGACCATTTTGAAATTTTAAATTTAATATTTTCTGCTTATTCTTTAGTGTGGAGATGTACTTTCCTCAGAATGATTCTTGGATTGGTTTGGCACCCCTACGCGTTCCTCGCTATGAATTTGGAATATGTGTTTTAGACCAAAAAGTGTATGTTATAGGTGGTATTGAAACTGATGTGCGTCCTGATTTCACTGGCAGAAAACATGAAAATTCAGTAGAATGCTGGAATCCTGATACGAATACCTGGACTTCTCTCGAGAGAATGAATGAGAACCGAAGTACTCTTGGAGTAGTAGTACTTGCAGGAGAACTTTATGCTTTAGGTGGTTATGATGGACAGTCTTACTTACAGTCTGTAGAGAAGTATATTCCCAAAATAAGAAAGTGGGAGCCTGTGGCACCAATGACTACAACACGAAGTTGTTTTGCCGCAGCCGTGCTGGATGGAATGATCTACGCCATTGGTGGGTATGGTCCCGCCCACATGAACAGGTATTTAACTTAATCAAGCGGTAAATGCTTGTAGATTTTTAAAGTATTAACAATGATTTCTGGTTTTTAAACAATTTGTGTGTATAAGTGAGCCTCTTTAATTTTTAAAGTAATACTGATAGACATTTGGGAAATTTAATCTGCTCCATGAATATAATTGTAATTGTTTTACATGGGGATTTAATATAAACCTAAAATAAGATGAAGTTAGACAACTTTAGATTTTGGGTGGGGTGTGTGTGTGTGTGTGTGTGTGTGTGTGTGTGTGTGTGTGTGTGTGGCCATGGCCTGTGACTGCATTGCCTAATACAATAGAACAATAGAAAAGTGAAAAGTGTAACTCNTGTGTGTGTGTGTGTGTGTGTGTGTGTGTGTGTGTGTGTGTGTGTGTGTGGCCATGGCCTGTGACTGCATTGCCTAATACAATAGAAAAGTGAAAAGTGTAACTCCTGTATACTTACACAATATTATGATGCATAAACTTAAAGCCTTATTTAAATATTCCTTTCTGGATTCTTATTTTATAATCATACATGTATTATTATGTATCTAAGTTGTGCTAGAGTCTGAATTTGAGATTTCTGTGTTATGTAGTATTCTCTGAATAAAAGAAATATATATGAGAAATAAAAGCATGAAGTGACTGCATATATGGAAAATTAATCATAATTCTGAACTTCGTTGAAAATTGATGTTTCAAAGATTTTATCTCTAGTGGTAATTAGAGTGGTATGTGTTTATTGATTGTGAGCATTTTAATGAAAGAATATATTGTTTAACTGACTGAGAAAGTAATGGTACAACAGCATTTCACTGTAAATTTTTATTTCTGTGTAAGCTGAAGTAGTCCGTCCCCCTTTTTATTGTTCCCTTAGTTGAAGGAAAGTATTTGGGGCCCAGGCATACGTTTCTATTTTTGAGAAGTTGCTGTCAGAAATTTATAAAATAAAAGGTTAAGTATTTTAGTTTTGAGATAATGCTCTTTAAGTTTTTGCTACAGTTTATCAACTTTTCTTATCCTGTGACTTTGCTCTAAAGGTTTTTATTCAGGGGTCTTTTCAGAAACAGTTAAAAGTTTAGTCTGTACTGTATTCTAGTCTACAGCCAAGTCTCTATTCTAAACTCCAGAATCATGTCACCGACTCTCAAAGGCTTTAGGCTTTTTTGAGAAGTTAGATTAAGACCAGAACAAGCTCAGCAAGCCTGCCTTTGTGCCACTTCAGGGCAAAGCGTAGGCTTAACGGCCTTCTGGGATTTTACATGGAAGCTTTTTGGAAAATTCTGATTTGATTTGGGTTGCCATACTACAGCTTGGAAATGACAAGGGTTCTCTGGAATATAGATTTGGCTTAAATCCCTGAATTCTCCAATCACTCTGAGATTATTTTGATTTCATCAGTTTGTATTATGAAATCTGCAACGTTTGCTTTGCAGCAAACCACTGTGAATTCTCCTGTAAGAAAGTCTTCTTTCCTTCTCTTCCCTTTTCCTTAGCTGTGTAGCAGACCCTGAGTATCCTTAGAACGCATCTATATTCAGTTTGTGATTTTCAAAGTCTTTTCACATGCATACCCATTTGACTTTATTCTTACACGAATCCTTTAAAGTTGTATTACTGCCATTTTTGCAGGCGAGAGGAAATGACTTATCCAGGATAACAAAAATCCAAAGTGGCAGGGCTAGGATTCATTCCGCTCCAGATACACAGCATTAGTACTTGAATCCGGGGTTTCTGCCTCCCAAAGTTCTATAACCTTAATATCCCTTCCTGCCTGTACAATATAATGGAATTAGTCTATGGCTGTTATTGCATCCAGTCCCCAAGAGAAGCTTCTATCCCTGCAATCTTATCAGAAAATGGGACAAACTACTCTGGTTTTATATCTATTTATTTGAACTTTTAAAAGTTCAAATAATGGGGTTTAGTTTTGCTTTAGTAGGAAGAGTGACATAAAGGATATGTGAATTAATTTTTTTTTTTTTTTAATATTTGCAGTGTGGAGCGTTATGATCCAAGTAAGGATTCCTGGGAGATGGTTGCATCTATGGCAGATAAAAGGATTCACTTTGGTGTGGGTGTCATGCTGGGCTTTATTTTTGTGGTGGGTGGACATAATGGTGTCTCACATTTGTCCAGCATTGAAAGATATGACCCTCATCAAAATCAGTGGACTGTGTGTAGACCAATGAAAGAACCCAGAACAGGTAATAATAACATTAATTTCTAACTGTAGGACAATATTTTGTATAGTGATGTTCTTGGAATAGTGGTTCCTTGGAATATAAGAATATTACTTGTGAAGAAAAAACTTGTGTGTGGTAAACTTTAGATACAACTAGATTAGACAAACTATATAGATTTTTCTACTGTGGCTTTAATATGCCAGTGCACATATTATCATTCCTTAAATTTGGAGAATACATTTTGAGAAATGCTAGTAATCGACTGTATCTTACAGAAGTTGTTTTTGTCCATGTAACAACTGTCATCTTTTTATATGTTACACATACATCAGCAGCCTATGTGTTCACTTTCAATTGTTCTCTCCTTCTCAATGGATATAGCTGATCAAGAAAGGGTTGAATTTCAGGGTTCCTAGAGAGAAACAAATACATCAATGAAAAGAATAAATTATCTTTGAGCCCAAACTCAAGTCACATTATTTTAAGGGTTTAAGTTATTGATAGAATGCCTTAGGAATATTCCTTGCATTTGCGATTAAAGAAACTCCAGAAACAGAAAGATGTGAAGGAAACTAAAATGACAAAACGGAATCAACTGTTTTGTTTACTATAATTAGTTTCTGTGGTGTCATTGAGAGAGAGCCATAAAACAACGAGGATGTAAAAAATAAGGATAGCCTTGTTCTTTTCAGAACTACTCGGATTTTTCACTGTGGGTGTTGACACCTCTAACGCCCGCTCGTTCAAGGTCAGCTGTACAAATGGAGGTCTTTTGTAGAAGTAAAGTGGTGTAATAGGAACTTCAGAAAAGCACGGGATACTTGTATTTGAAAACCTAATAAAAATGAATGATTTCTTGAAAACTGTGAATAGAAATTGAGAAGAAAGCATATTTTCCTGTTGTGGAGGAAAGGGAGAGCAGGATTGGGGAGGAGAGGCAAAGGAAGACTCCAACTCTTACTTTTATATTCAGGGATATTTTTCCAGTGAGTACATATTACTGTATTGCTTGTCTAATTAATAATAGATTGTTGAAATGTACTTTAAGAGAACATTAAAATACAAAGTCATTTCTTTTTAGTGAGAAGTCTGCTAAATAGTAACGTGTTTTTTCCCGTTTTTATTCCCCTTTCCCAGGAGTTGGTGCTGCAGTCATTGACAACTACCTTTATGTAGTCGGTGGTCACTCAGGGTCTTCCTATCTGAACACTGTGCAGAAATATGACCCTATCTCAGATACGTGGCTGGATTCAGCCGGCATGATATACTGTCGCTGCAATTTTGGTTTAACTGCACTTTGACAAGCGTGGGCTCATGGAAACAGTGAAGTGACGAACCTGTGTCGCATGAAAGGATGCCCAAGTTCCTGAAACCCAAAAACTGCATTGCTTTCTTTTTCACTTGAAGTGGCATGAAGACTCAGAATTTTGTTGGGTACTTTGACAAGTAGCTTTGGTTGCTCTTGATTACACAGTGAATCAATAAAAAAAAAAAAAAAAAAAAAGGAAACATCTTGCCAATTGAATCGTGCACTCTCCCTCTCCCCCCAATTCTGGAATAGTTTTGTGTTCATGAGTGTACATGTGGAGAAAACCTTCCTGCTTTTTATTATTATTTTAGTTCTTTCCCTCCTTGATATGCACCATGATTTAGGTGAGTGATACTTAGATGTTCAAGTGTATTGAATGACTGGACACAGTGCTGATTTTGTCTGTTGGGTGTGAATTCATATGCTTCACATTTTAAATAAAGGGCTGCTTTTTGGTACTTTTAAGGGGTATAAATTATATGGCATTGTGAGTCACGTAGATGTTCTTCCTGCTCAAAGGCTTAAGGGCTGGGGATGTAATAAGTTTGCAAAAAATGTTTTTACCCTCATGATGTTTGGGGGCCTATTTAAAGAAGAAGTCAGATACTTACTGTTTCTGCCTTTTTTATATGGGCAGGTTAATGCTGGATGAATTAATTTACTTTCCCATCCAAGCTATGCTAAGCATGGCTAGAAAGAGTTAAGCATATCAGTTTAATATTTTCGTAGTAGTACAGGAGGCTTCCCAGTGTTGATGTAAATATGTGACAAATGTTTAGTATGACCCTTAGTGCATATTGATTTTTTTCATATATCCTTGTAATAATTTCAGGTTTTTAAGACCATTGCTTTTTCAAAACGTTCACATATAAAAATGGTGCTAACTAGGAGCTATTACAAGGCTATAACGATGTTCTTTTGGATGTTCAGTGTAAGATATGCATGACATGTTTTGATAGTATTTTTCATTTATACTGGCTTGATTCATTTGTGCTTATTAAAAACATTAGTAATTATACTAGTGTTAACATCCAAAAATTATCCAAATGCCTGTTATGCTTTTTATGGTTCCTGAATAGGGATTTAGAGAAAGATACATTTTTTTTTATCTTCTTTCTTCTTGTGCTAGATATTACATGTCCTCCTTAAAACCAGAAATGTATGCATTAAATATAAAGCACTAGGCAGTTAGTTATGCATTATTTTGTACACGTCTTAGGTAACTGAATATTTTAAAGTTATTGAGGAAAACTGGAACTCAATATTTACTTGAGTAATGGTTCTACATTTGGTTCTACTTTGACTAAAGAAATGATCTTTCAAAGCAAATTGTTTGCTATAGTCAAGTGACAGCTTATTTAAAAGAAGTGGTTGACTCATTTTGTTTTAGCATGTTTGGTAAATGTCTGTTAGTCTTGAACACATTGCCTTGCATTTTATTAGGTATTGGTACTTTTATTTTTGGTACTGTAGTCATTTTCTTTTCCATGACTTTTTTTTTTTTTTAACCTGTCCCCATCTCTTTATAGTCTCTGCAAAACCAGTGTATATTTGTTTCCTCTGAAAAATTCATACTGCATTCTTAAGTGCCATAATGTTCTAAACTATTGTTAAGAAGCCATTTGTAATCATAAAATGTAAGTTCATTTGTTAGTATATATGTTATTTCTTGAAAACTATTTATAGCCAGGCAATTTGCAGTTTTCCTTGTTCTTCCATACACTGCTAGTTGTAGATTTAAATATATACTACAAAACTATGTAAAAATCACCTTTAATCATAAGTACTATCATGCTTTATGAATATTTGCACAGATTGTAAAACCTTGCAAGTGATTTTTAGCCTCTTCTAATTAAGAACTCAACAGGAGCTACTAATAAAATTGACAGGCTGAGTATTTTCTATATTGCTTTGTTTAAATAATGATATATAGCAATAACTTTTTAATTGATTTGAATAAGTCTATTGAATAGAAACAAGGTGCACTATTGTGATAGGCCTAGATTTTATTTAAAGAAAAGCAATTTAAAATAGATTCCATCACATACTTAATTTTAAATCCCTGACTCAATTTTCCTTCTGTTTATATGGAAGTTGTTAAATACATCTTATTACTCTATTTTTAATCCTTTCTCCCCAGAAGGGACTTTGAAAGACTAGAAAATTATTTTAATTATAAACATATCTATAGTATACGTTTTATTTTAACAATGTTTTATTCAATGTGTCATCCCCACTATCAAATTAGTATAAAATAATCATTTGCTAAATTAGATCAAAGACATATATCTATCATTGTTTTGGAAAAATCTGAATTTTGTGTTGAAGAAGAATAAATATAAAACATTTGGGACAATAGTAGGAGCCGTATTCCAGAGAACAAATTACAAAAACCTGTGCAAGGAAGAGAAAAACCAAATTTAGAAATATTTATTTCAGGTTTGCTAATCCTACTGTACTGTTCATAATAAGTATTATTAATGTGACCTAACAACTGATAACTTTACAATAGGACCTTCTTGTACAGATTTGTGACAAGCTTCATCATGAATACTCTGCTGACAAATTGTGAATTTAAAGCCACATATTTCTTATTAAAAAGGGTAAAGATATTTGATTATAAATTCCCAGGGTTAAAGATATTAGAAATAATTTTATATCATCAGGCAAGAAGGAGTCACCTATTTAAGATTGCCCAGGAATATTTTTGAAAGAAGTGACAGTGGGAAATAGTAATTGTCTAATTAATTAATTGGAAGATAATTGCCTTCTATAATGATTTTATGAAGACTTAATCTGTTAGGAATGTTTGGCTGTTTAATATTTGTTGAATATAGTAATAGAATTTAAGTGATTTTTAATGTAGCCCAAAGGATATTTATGTAAGTTCCATATGTTAATGCTAATACTATTTTAGATATGAATGAATATTAAATTATAGGAAGTGATATAAGTGATAGGAAAATGGCATTCATTAGGTTTTGAGAAATTATTTTGATAGCTTGACAAATATGGCGGGTGTACTATATGTACGAGATACTGTGCTAGATGCTGTTGGGGCTAGAAATCTAAATAAGATGCAGTCTTTTTACTCAAAAGAATAAAATATAGTGAAGGAGATCTGTACCCAAATAACTATTGGGTTGTCGGAAAAGTCCTGACGCATTTTTGCAACAAGAAACATAGAAAAAATATGTCATGACTTTTCCGAAAACCCAATAGTATCATAAAGTGTGAATCTAATTCCTTATCTCCAACATCATAAGAACTAATTAGAGACCCAGTTTATGTATAAATATTTGTGTCTTTTAGTGTCCAGTGTTTTGTTGACATGAAAAAGAATTATAGAAAACCTAATGTTTATAGAACTCCCAATTTCCTGGAATTGGATAATATATTTTCTAGTAGAAAAACATAGTTATAGAAACTTAAAAAAAAAGTACTTAACTACATTATTAAGGCTCTGGCAGACATTGAAGGAAATATATGTACATGTAATGCTGTGTTTTCAGTTTTGGTGTAGGGTTTCTGGTATTGTCACCTAAGTGCTCATTTTCAGGAAAATCAGATTCTACAATAAATATACTGCTTAAAGTTCAATAAACTTGTGAGAACCTCTATAACCTCTGTAGTCTGAAAGTGAAGAAATTCTAAGATGTCACATGTCAGTTAACATCCAGTTCTACCTTTTAACCTTTTTTCCTTTGTAAAACTGCACTTTAAATTAGACATGATTTAATTAGATACAGTTATTCTATGGCTGGATATATATTGGATTTTCACTCACAGTATATTGAGTCAGTGTTTAAACATATTTGAGAAGAGTGAGGGATACAGTAAGTTTTAAGTACTATAGGTTTACAAGTTTTCTTACTGGTATGAATATGGAGTCAAACAAAAATCCAGTTTACATCTCTGCAGAGAGAAAAATTGTTATCCATATGTCTTTTATATTACACATATTTAACTAGAGATAATTTATTGTTAATTTTGTCAAGTTATAATGTGTAAGTTCCATTTATTTTAAAATACCAAGCAAAAAGTTCCAAGTTTGCCTTAAAATACAAGTGAAATTAAAGAACTGGATGATAATGCCTATATTTTTGCCTTATGAATTGTGCTGTATCATAAACCAGAGATGGTTTCGATTTTAACAGGATTCTGAAATTTTGTAGATGTAGAGTACTAATAATATATGTACTCTCTTGCAAAGAATGTGATATAGTTGTGGATTATGTTAATGTTTAAATGTTTTTGTATATGTATTTTACCTCTGAATATGTATCTTTTTAGCATCAGGATTTCATTTTATTTTTGTTTACATAGTTAAGTGGCATTTAACTTGTTGAAGGTTGTATTCTTTTGACTTTTATTTTTGAAGTTCTTTGTGTGCACTATTGTGGTTATGCTCTGTAATGACT
Source organism: Hipposideros armiger (assembly GCF_001890085.2). Lineage (NCBI taxonomy): Eukaryota > Metazoa > Chordata > Mammalia > Chiroptera > Hipposideridae > Hipposideros > Hipposideros armiger. The sequence continues at coordinate 1,016,911 of NW_017731958.1, forward strand.
ATGGTTCACTTTCATTTAATGTGAAACGTTTAGAATAAATTTGAAAAACATGACTTTCCTGTGTCAATTGTTTTGAACTGACCCAGGCTAACTTGGTTATGTTCAGCTCTTAGGTTCTTCTTGGTAATGGCCACAAACGTTGAGGTGGGTGTGGGATAGCCACAGGCTCAGGTACTTATTGAAGAAACATCCATTAGCAAAGGAGGCATGGAAGGGTTCTATTGGAAGTTTAATGCAGTCCCAGCTTTCTATCCCATTAGATTCTCTAACCAGGCTTGGAAGAAACGTTTACCTGAGACAGACAAGGCAGCATTCCAGGAGATTCTCTTACCTTTATGGCCAGCAGCAGGTAACCAGCAGTCCCCCTAAAGGAAGCTGTAAAACAGGATTGTGCTCCAGGCACCATCTTTAACAAGGTGTAAACTACAGGGCTGAGTGCATTCAGATAACCTGTTCGTGCAAGGATCCTGCAGTGTCTCATTTATTTAGACAATCCAAAAACTTGAAGAGGGGATTTTACTCAAATTCTTGGATTTTAATGTTTTTTCTTAGCCTATAAATCTTGGTTTCTATCAACATTAACATTATTACCTATTTGATTTATCTTACAACATATTTCTAATAGTTTCAAAATAACTATAAATAAGGACGATGAATGCAGTTAAGATCCCTTTGTTTTTCTTTTTTGTCCTTAGAATGTATCTCACAAAGATAAACAAAACACTGGTTTTAGAGTCAAATGAAGTAATATTTTTATTTGGTTAAAGCATAATTGAACACTGTAACACTTAAAGTTATTTCAATTTATGCTTTAATTTCTAGGGATATACTTTTATTTTTAAATTATATAAAATATTGACCTGAACATTGACACTGTATGGGTAGATGCATTCACAGAAGTTTTGTCTGCATTTCCATCTCTTTACTCTGTTTATTTTTATTCCCCTATAGGTAGACATTTGTTACATGTTGGTTCCATTGTTTCATTTTGAAAATATGCATACCCTTTCCCCATTACCTTAGAATCAGATAGCATATTGTAAAAATACTTTTTCAACTTTTTTTCACTTAATATATTAAGGAGATTATTCCATATCAATAAATGGACATAATTCATATCCATATTTGCAGTTACATAGTACCTTACTGTATACTATAGGACTACTAAGTAGTCTGTTGTTGATGGACATTTAGATTGTTTCCAGACTTTTATTTAGAAGTAATGCTGCAATGAATAGCATTGTGCATTTGTCATTTTGTGTTTTGGGCATAGACTTTAAGCAGGAATTGCTGGGTCAAAGAGGAGATAACATATAATTTTGCTAGATCTTCCCTGTTTTAGTCAATTCAGGCTGCTATAACAAAATACCATAGACTTGGTGGCTTATTAACAACAGAAATTTATTTCTCACAGTTCTGGAAGATGGAAGTCCAAGACCAGGTGCCACCGTGGGTGGGTTCTGGCAAGAGTCTCCTCAGGGTTATAGACTGCCAACTTCTCATTGTATTCTCACAGGGCAGAGAGTAGAGAGGGGAAGAAAGCTCTCGTGACTCTTGTAAGGACACTAATCCCATTCATGAAGGCTCAATCTTCATGGCCTCATCTAATTCCCTCACAAGGAGGAGGGTAGGATTTCAATATACGAATGTTGGGGCGACACATTCATTCCGTAACATTGTCCAGTTCTCGCAAGAGGCGTTGCCGTCAACAATAGGCAAAAAGAGAACTTTATAAGCTGTTTTTATTAATCTACCTACTCAGGGGCTTGTTAAAAGACAACACTTGGCCTCAGGATTTTTGTGGGTTGTTTTTGCCTCAAATTATGTCTAACATTAAAATATAAAGAAATAAGGTCCAGCCGAGTGGTGCGTTGGTTAAGAGCTGGCTTGGGATGCCAGAGGGCCCCGGTTCGGATCCCACATATGAGGGCCAGTGACACCGCCCTCTACAGCTAAG
>NW_017731958.1:1020789-1038308 GCF_001890085.2 Hipposideros armiger
AGTTCTTAACCATCGCGCCACTCGGCCGGCCCCAGCCCTCATTTCTTAATATGGAAAGAGGTAGCCACAATAATGGTGGCTAACACTTCCATGGCACTTACTGTGTGCCACACCATAAGTGCTATACATAATTCACTTAATCCTCACCACAACCTCATTACATATATTCTGTAACTATCTTCATTTTGTAGTTGGAAATGGGAACATAGAGGTTAGGTAATAGGCTCAAAGCCACACAACCAGTGACAGAGTCGAAATTTGAACTCAGGCAACCTGGCTTTAGATTCCAGGTGTTTAATTGCCATACTCTTGCCTCTCCTTGGTAGCATAAAATTCAGCAGTCTAGGACATGATAACAGACAATCCAGTGGTAGCATGATCACATATCATGATTCACCTCGAAGGCCTGCAGTTCCTTTATCGTGAAGAATGTCAATCCTGAATCAGGTCTTCTTGGGATTTCCATAAGCTCTCCAGGAACAGGAATTCCTAACCCTTTTCAAGAGGAGAAAGAAAACAGGAACCATGGGGGCTGGGGAAGCAGATGAAGAAACCTAAGTCAATTTAAAAATATTTGAACTGGGCTGTTGGCAGAGAGCATAGCTAACCTCACCAAAGACGTCACCACTGAATGTGATCCCCACGCTGCGAGTGTGTATAGCGTCAGAACAGAAGGAAAATTGGACTTGCCTCACCGAAATTATGAAGTTAGATTAATACTTTTTTTTGCTGATTAATATTTTTTATTACACGTTGAAATAATATTTCAGATATCTTGGGTTAAATAAAATGTATTACTATGATTGTTATCTGTTTATTTTTGCTTTTTTTTAAATTAAAATTTATTGGGGTGACAATGGTTAGTAATGTTACATAGGTTTCAGGGGCACATTTCTATAATACATCATCCATGTATCACATTGTGTGTTCACCACCCAGAGTCAGTTCTCCTTCCATCACCGTGTATTTGATACCCTTTATCCTCATCTACCATCCCCCTCCCCCCTCCACCCCACCTTCTGGTAACCACTAAACTGTTATCTATAGGTTAATACTTTTAAGGCCTGAACCTTCTTCCTCTGCAGCTCCTTTACATTCCATACTGAGGAGCTCCTGCCACCTACTGTTCATGAAGAAGACTGCAAGAGTTGGGAATCCCCAGTCCCGCCCTTCCACACCCAAGTCCTGCTGATGGCTCACTCACCAAGTATTTAAGGACCCATCCCAATGACCCTGTCACTTTCCTCTCAAGTCTTTTCCCTCTTATCAAAAACACAAAATATTTGAGAGTATTAATCTTTATGAATTACTTTAGCTGCAACAAATATCTTTTTAAATGTGATCGTGTTTGAAAATTCTTTTATCTTTAGTTTTAAGATTTATATTATAGTAATGGAAATTAGAGGTGGTTAGGCTTTGGGGGTAAAGGTAGAGAAAACAGGACCTCACAATTGGCCTTCAAATCACAAGCAGGACAATCTCTCCTCATCAAACCACCTCCAGGAATGCTAAGCGGCAACTGGGAAAGGCCTGTTTGAAAGACCTCACAGCAGTTGTCTGCTGAGCCGCCTCTCTGACTCTCAAAGCCTCAGGTGCTTACCAGGTCGGCCGTAGTACTTCATTCTGTAAAGCCATCATTGATTGTTGTATCTTTCCCCTTTTTTAGACATGTATTCAACAAGCCAATAGTAACTAGTAAGTATGTATTAAGTGAATTCTGCAGAGAAAGTATGTCTGATATGAATTTGTTCTGGCTGTAGCCCCCAAATCAAGCTGAGCTTGCTTGGGCAAAGATTTCCCTAGCCAACCATTTCCTCCAACCTGGTTGCTTCTTGGCTTGAGCACAGGTCAGCTTTCCTGGGTTTACCACTATCTTCTCTCTTCCTCTCCTTCCTGCCCTAAAATTTTCATATGTTTAATGTGCAGAGCTATTTGTGTCTACTTCCATCCTTTTCACAAACTCCCTAAGATAACTTTTTTCTACTTTACTTTAAAGAAAGCTAATCATGCTCAGTGTATTTAAATCTTTGTTACACTCCTCTACTAGAAACGAAATCTACAAAATCGATTTCATTGTATTGTCTTGGGTTCAATGTATACCACAGGGTATTTTATTGCTACCCAATTCTGGCTCCTGGAATACTAGTTTTGAGATGTAGGTAGAGGAATGGAAAGAAATGTCATCCTTCATAAAATAAAATAATGAGCTCTTGAAGGTTTGAGAATATGAAAGCTTCTGAAGGCAAGTAAGCATCCAAGTACAAAGAAATGTCTGAACAGATGGCCACAACAGTTTTCTTCAGTCTCACTTCTCTCTCCAAGGTTGCTCATGCTGATTATTTCTATCACCACTATGCCAGCCCCCAGGAGTATATGTGTACACTTCTTTCTTCAAAGCCCTAACTCCTTGATTCTTGATTCTCTTCTGTACTAGAACCATGCGGGATTTTTCAAACAGACTTTACTGGTATGAATCGATGATTATCACTGGGTGGAGAAATCATGATCACTTTTTTCTTTACACTTTTTTTGAAATTGCTTATTTTTTTACTGATTTGTTATTTTTATATTAAAAATGAGACTATAAAATTCAAAGGGATAACAAGTAATGAAAATGAAGCTGTGAACAGATTTCTAATTCCACCATGGCTAACTTGTCTACACAGCCAGTCGCTCCCTAAGCTCTTGTTCCATATCCTTTTTTTAAAAGATTTTTATTGGGGAATTGGGGGATGGGAACAGCACTGAGGAATTGGGGGAAGGGGAACAGACAAGTTGCTGTCCTTTTGTTCTTCAGTCCAGTTGTGGAGGACGTGGCTTCACTGGCCCAAGTTGGCACCATCATTGCACTCTTCCCGGGCGAGGCACATCAGTCGCCGGCTTCTGTATGGCCGCTCACTGCGGCTGCTGGCTGCTCACGCTGGCTGCTGGCTACACACGATAGCCCATGGCAACCCACTGCCACAGGGGCTGCAGCCTACGCCGTCACAGGCGACTCATGGCAACCCAGCTCCAGGTTGAACTGTTGTTCAGCATCTTAGCTGTGGAGGGCAGTGTCACTGGCCCTGATATGTGGGATCCGAACTGGGGCCCTCTGGCGTCCCAAGCCAGTTCTTAACCATCACGCCACTCGGCTGGCCCCCATATCCTTTTTAAGGGCCCTGCCAGAGCAGCTCACTTTTTTATTTTCAAGATGTTCCTCTTGATACTTTGCAGAAGACCTCATTGAGAAAATGGATGAACTATAGACCTGATTGCTCATTGAAGGGAAATAATCTGATGTACATCCTCACATAGATATCAGCACATAAAAAATTACCTATCTACAGAGGCTCCCTACTTTTTTCTCAATTTCCCAGAGATAGAGTAAAAGATTATTTCCCCTGGAATCAAATTAAATTTGAAGTTAAAGGCTGTCCCGGTGACCAGATAGTGAATCCTAGGTCAGCTGGGTGGGTAGAACCCCTGTTAGTATGAGTAAGGTATCAGGTCATTAAGAATTTCAGAAGCTGTGTGATTTTAGCTTTTAATGAGAAGATAATTTGATGCTGATTTTAAATGTTAGAGCATTAACAGAAGATGAGAATATGAATGTTTGTCCTGGCTGTAGTTTCGTAGTACTTATTGTAGTCATTTTTACATAAACTGCTTACCCCTTCTGCTTATATTGCATTACAATTATTTTCAAATAATTGTCGTTAAATCATTTTATATTATTTTTTTTAAACTTTATTGGAAAACAGTGTTTTTTCCAGGACCCATCAGCTCCAAGTCAAGTTGTTGTTCTCAATCTAATTGTGGAGGATGCAACTCAGCTCCAAGTCCAGTCGCTGTTTTTACTCTAGTTGCGGGGGTGGGAGGTGGGGTTGGGCGGGAGCGCTCAGTCCATCATCCCATGCAGGGAATCGAACCTGCAACCTTGTTGTTCAGAGGATACACTCTAACCAACTGAGCCACCTGGATGCCATTATTAAATCATTTAATTATAAAACTAAACTGTTGATTTGCTCAACATGTACAGCTTTTTGTGTCCTAAAAGTTATCTGCTTATATAGCTTAGTGGTTTGCTCATATTCTAAAAATGAAATAGAATATGGAATTCACCCTAGTAAGCATGCAAAGCATATCTATAGCTGTCTTTAGTTTCTCTTCCTCTTTGATTGGATCAGATCCAGTGAGAAGGCCTCAGATATTAAATTGACTCAATAAATAATGAAAAGCCACTTTGAAGGATAAATCTAAGTAAGATTATTTGCTAAATTTGGAGGGGAAAGGTTTCTTTCTTTTTTTTATCTTAAGATTTTATTGGGAAATTGGGGAAGGGGACCAGCCAAGTTGTTGTTCTTGTCTTCGTTGTGGAGGGCGCCAGTTGCCATCTGGCTGCCCATTGGCAGCTCGTGGCCTTTAAGCTCAAGGTGCTGTGTTCAATCTTAGTTGCGGGTAGGCATAGCCATGTGGGAGTCGAACCAGCAGCCTTGTTAAGAGCGCACACTCTATCCACTGAGCCATCCTGGCAACAGCTTAGCTCAAGGTGCCAAATTCAGTCTTCATTGTGGGTGGGCGTATTCCACCATCGAACAGGCAATCTTGTTGTTACACCAGCTCAGCCATCCTGCCACCTGTTGGCAGCTCAGCAACAGCTCAGCTCGGGCGCAGCGTCATTGGCCCATGTGGGAATCAAACCGGCGGCCCTGTCGCTCAGAGCTCGCACTCTTAAGTCAACTCTTAACCAATTGAGCCACTTGGCTGGCCCCATGGAAAACGTTTCTTTTGCTGAAGAGAGGCAAGTTGGAAATTCTTCAAATATGCTGTATTTATTGTTTATCCCTCTCTGAGGCCAGGGTTTTAAAATCATTTTTACTCTCCCTTTGGTATAGTTATGGTTTGTGGCATTTTTATAAGAAATATATTGATTATTCCCTCACATCCCCACCCATCTCAATTTCTGTAATGGTGTTTATGGTTGTAATGAATTTTCCATACCCTTACTTTCACATTCTGCAGATAATCTAGTTTAATTCATTCTTTTTCACCCTTTTTCTATTATTTGATCTGCAAGGAATAATTTCTTCTTTCTACCAACCAACCACCAGCATAACAATACACTACCTATAATCCTTAAACTCCAACCATCTGGGGTCCAGAGGCAGACTTGAATTCCATTACACATTCAATCCATTACTGATAAGAGCTACTGCTTGAATAATTAGAACAAAGATCTGAAAACTTCATTAGTAAAAGAATCTAGGAGACTTGCCTGTACATAAAAGAGGTAGAAAAAATGTTTTTTTATTAGCATGTTCAAGGTAGTCAAGATTTTAACAAACATCTAAATCCTCACAACAACCCTGTGAGGTAGGTAAGTCATTGTTTTGTGATAAACTAGTATTCCAAATAAAGTGCAATTTCTAAAAAAAAATAAATCTGCATTAGGAATAATTTTGTTAATGATACCATTTATGTGTATGCTACTATTTGTTTTTGTATACTTTGATTCATGCAATAAAGTGTCCCCAGAAAAAGTTTACTGTAAATCAAATTCTGTGTAAATACATGGGGGGAACTATTTAAACAAATCCTGGGGATATGTTTTTTCTTGTAAAATAAATCACTATTTTTAAAATCTTATATAAAAAAGGAATTTTCATAGTATTTGCTCAAAGTGAGGCGTTCTCAGCAACGTTTCACTTACATTTATCCATCCTTCAGTAAGTCATCTCAACATGGCACCATATCAACGTAAGACTTAATTTACTGAATTAAACCTTAGAAATTTGGCATATGGCAGTGAACTGTGATATCATGTAGAAATCTCCAAATATATTGCGCTCAATTTCAACCCAAAACCTAAGGTGGATTATTTATTGAAATGTAAACACTAAAAAATATGGTGATACAAAAAATAGTTTCCCTTGAGAATAGTACTTAATTTATTCCTTTAAATTACAAAAAGAAGAGAGATCTTAGGATCTTTGAAAAGAAACAATATTCTGATAACTATAAAATTCTGGTGATTTCTATTGCAAATCAAAACCTCAAGCTATCAATTTACTACTTACAAGGGAACCAGGAGGTGTTACTCCAAAAATTTAAGTTTTTGTTTTTCTGTGCCAATATGACTTACTAGGAAAAGAAATATTCTCAGGCACCCATTTTCTCTAAGTGTATGTTTAAAGTATATTTCTATTGTTAATCCAACATTAGTAAACATCCAGTTGCCTAACTTTTTTATAGTTGTCTTATCTGCAAAATAAATTTTTATTGAAAAATTTCCATTTAATTATGAGATAAATGTTTAGATTAGTTACATAATTTATTTGTAATAATAACTTTAAATAAGCTTAGGAATTTAGTTAAAACTTAAAATCTTCTGGTAGTCAATAATTCTGCAAGTGATTAAAGGAATTTGCCATTATAAAGAAATAATTCAAGCCCAGAAAAACATTCTCACCAAAATATTTTTAAAATTGCTTCAGGGAAATTAGGCAAAACAACAGGTAAAATAGACTAAGCTATTTATAAACTTGTACATTCAAATGCATACTAGATCCAACAGTGCACTTTGGATTATAGCGAGGTAGGGCAAAGAAATACAGTCAGATACATTTTGAACTGTTAAATTTATATAAACTGAAACACTGACTTGTACCCAGATTTTATTTGGATATCCAAAAAAAAAAAAAAAATTTTTTTTTTAAGAATTCAACTGACAATGTATTTTCTTGGATTCAAGGGCAGAATTGTAAAAAATCTTTGAGGTACATATAAATAAAAAATAAAAGGGCTATAAGATATATTTTATTTCAACATAAAATATGCTTGTATAAAAATAACCCAGGATATAGAAAAAAGAAATGCAAATGTTTTTGCATAGATTCTCTATATAAAACATTTATCTGGGGCTACACACTGGAAAATACATCTCTGAAACTAGTATAGTTGAACTATTTCCTTGGATACCAAGTACACATTCAGCTCCTTATCTTGCGGAGCATGGGCAGGAGGGAAAACAATTTCATTTAGCATCAGTCTATATTTATTTCTCTGTTGCTCGAATATAGACCAATGATGACAAGAGGAGAAACTCTGGGGGTTTATTTAACAAAATTAAATTCACATTTCTGAGGCCATCATAGTGCATCCAATGTCCATCAATCTGGAAAGCTGCAGAATAATGATGTTCCTCTTTGTTAAATAATGTGGCACCTTCCAACAAATACCTGTAAGGCCAATGACAAAGTGTAGCAGAAAGTTACAATACTTTGTTCTTCAGATAAAACATTTCCAAAATTCTTAAGGAATAAAAAAATTGAAATTGTTTGCATTCTATTCCTTGAAAAAGATATCCATCTGTAAAACTCATGTACTGTAATTGGTAATTTGGAGTAAAATATTTAAGAACTTTTTAATTTGATGTAATTTAAGAATTAAAAAATTATGTTTTAACTCACAACTTATATGGTTCTATTACATAAGAGGACATACAAACAAAAACACTTTCAAAAGCAAAAAGTTGAAAGAAACCTGTATATACTAACTTGAATGCAGATATTTCTATCTATAATAATGACAGTAACATTTTATTTTTAAATGACATCATACTATACATTATTTGGACTTGAAATGCAAGTAATAGCCAGTAGATACTGGTTACTATGTATCAAGTTCTATCCTAAACACTTTATAAGTGCTAGCTCATTAAATCCTCACAATAATGGCACCAGATAGATACTATCCTCTCTGTTTTATAGATAAGAAAATTGGTATGTAAACTGACCCAAGGTCATATAGCTTGTAAAAGGTGGGGCTGAGTTGGAACTCAATTCTGTCTATTCTGGAGTCCAAACACCTACCTGCTATGTACACTTCCAGCGACTGACTCCCTGTGGTAGATTCTGATCTTATTCAGGATTCATACATTTAGAGTTATGATCTTTTCAACAGTATTTCTTTAAGGGCTGGTCAAAGTCATAATAGAATAGCAGAAAAATATAAAATAAATTTGTTTTACTATTTTTTTTTTAAGATTTTTTATTGGGGAATTGGAGGAGGGGAACAGTGTTGGGGAATCCGGGAAGGGGAACAGACAAGTTGCTATTCTTTTGTTCTTCATTCTAGTTGTGGAGGACGTAGCTTCACTGGCCCATGTTGGTATTATCATTGTGCTCTTCCTGGGTGAGGCAGTTGTTCACTGGCAATTGGACAGCTGCTCATGGCGGCTCATGGCAGCTCACGCTGGCTGCCAGCCACTCACGGTAGCTCACGGCAGCCCACTGCAGCCTACACCATCACCAGTGACTCACAGCAGCCCAGCTCCAGGTCGAGCTGTTGTTCACCATCTTAGCTGTAGAGGGCGCAGCATCACTGGCCCTCATATGTGGGATCCAATCCGGGATCCTGCTGCTCAGAGCTGGCGTTCCAAGCCAACTCCTAACCAATGCGCCACTCCGCCGGCCCTTACTATTTTTTTTAAAGCAAATAAAAAAAAACACCTACTTGTGATCAGATAAATCCAAGTTATAGGGTACATATGCTAGATCTTCAGATTTCCAATGCTGCATATTTAAGACAACAAAAGGGGGTGCGCCGTGGCAGAAAATTCGTTGGGAAAATTCTCTTAAGCCACCACACCTAAAATTGAAAAAGGCGTGAACATTATTACACTTGGAAAAAGGCTGCCTTTTATCACTTCTGGGTTGTCTTTATTACTTCATTTCATAATAGCATAATTATCTATTTTAAGTAGGGGTAATGGTGTGGCTATATTAATACTTTATATTATCTATTCCCAGAAGTTTACAAGCTTGAGATTCTATATATAAGAAACGATACTTTTAAACTCCAGGAAAAGCTATTTTATCTAAGCTTATAAAAGCATGTAACAGTCTTTTGAACTGGTATAAAAACTTTTATTTGTAGATAGTGTACATTTTTCTTTCTCTAAGATGGTTTCAAAGGGAAGTAGTGGCAGGGAGAGGAAAAATATGATTCTTACAGGTCTCTTTAGACTGGATAAAACTCCCTAATTGCTTCCTTTTGCCATTAGGATGAAGCAAATTCTGTTTTCTTATTAATATCAGATATTAAGCATATGGATCAGAATACAACAAATACAGTAAAATCTTGATTAACCGGAATGTTCAGGGTACAGTATTTTGGTTAACAAACATTATTGACTAAACCAAGATAACCAGAAAACCATTTTGTTTCAGTATTTGTTGCTAAAATACATTAGTTCACTTTTTGAACTTAAGTACAATTAACTGAACGTATTTTACTATTTCCTTTTTCTGTAATTAATTAGTTGTAAGATCATCCTTCTAAATATTAATTCTCATTGTACAATACTATAGATACAGAAAGTAAGAGATTGGGAAAATATATTTGGGATAAATATTTCCTTTTTTTTTTCCCCTTTACTATGTTAAGTTTTTTTGGTTTTAATTTACCTCTTTCTTTTAAATGAGGAGTGCTGAAAAAATCCAGTTAAATGAGGGTCCCGACTAGCTGGATTATGGTTAACCAAGGTTTTATTGTACCTACTCAGCAGTGGGGGAAAAAAAGAAAAGGCATTTGCTTTGTATTCATTAATTAACTGTAGTATTATATTCTATTTGATTTGATAATGACAACACAGCATAAGATGGCATAGGAAACTAGAAGGTGTTAAGATTCCAAAAATGTTAGGCTTCCTAAATACTTAGAAGTTGCTATTTAATAAAGAACTAACATCAAAGAGCTTATCAGTCCAGGGTTCTTCAGAAACAACACAAATACTTTCATCTTAAATGTCTATCATATACTCACCCATGCTCTTCACACAGTTCAATCCTGGAACAGAATAACTCATCCACAGCCAGTCGTATTAAGTTGCCATGTGGAATTTCTTGGGGAGGACTACAACAATTGTAAAATGCATGTAAGAACTGCTTCAACATTTACAGGTAAATACTATTAGGATAACAAAATTTACAGGTCAATTCATTATTAGCAAATCAAAGTATAGCCTCTGTTACCCATCTTTGTATTTCTTGTAGATAGTATAGAAACTAGTTGAACTTAATAAACGTTAATGCGTGAAGCTTTCCAAGAAACATTAACTCTTTCCGTAAACTCATCCTGAAATATGCAATTGTTGTTACCTTAAAATTTTTTTCCAGAGGATTCAATGGAGGGGATTCTGGTCTAGGGGAAGAAAGTAGGACCCAGAATCAAGATAGCAGCCAATTAGTTACCAGATAAAATGTAAGTGGAAGTCATTGTTGGTCTCAGCTACCTGATTTGTTAAAAAAAAATTTTGTCTACATACTTCAGAGGTTGTTTTAAATACAGAATTTAAAAAATAGGCAAAAGCTTTAAAATTTTACAGAGTATGATAAAAGTACTAAGAGAAGCATAATTATGAGTATTAAAATAGGGTTATAAATATTTCATTATAGTTCCAAAACATATACAAATTAAAATACTAGTAAAAAAACAAGACAAATTTCTGAAATGTTTTTTAGTCCTTGAAGATTTAGGGTAACGGAACTTTTTCCCCTGATGATTTCAAAATCAACATCCTCATATCAGCAATGTAGGACAATGGACAAAATGTATTTCAGAAAAAGAGACATTAATTGCTAGACTCTAAAAAGGATAAAAATATCAACTTTCCATAAGTAGCATGATATTATATTAAACTAAATATGCTATGAAGAAATGTGAATTTAATAAGTTAGGGTACATATGTGCATCCCCCAAAGGGAACAATCTGTTAGGTTGTTTTTCTGGACCATAGGGACAAATACACTTTCTGACAACATGTGTTTGGATCTTTTTGTCATGTTGTTGTTTTTTTCCCTACTAGTAATTATCCCTTTTACAGCTCATGCCCCCAGGGTGCTTTAATATTTCCCAACACTCCACTAGGGCTTGCCAAGTTTGGCCTTCCTCTCTATCATTTACCAAGTTGGAGCTCTGCCTCCTCTCTGAAAGGCAAAAATACGTAGTAGGCTACCAGCACTTTCCTAGTCAGTGAAAATGCTCGTCATATCCACATGCTCTCCAGGTATTAATATTCCAAGTTGGGGGTTTCTGTCTATAATTGTGCCCTGGCCATAATGAAGGAGTAGTTTCAATCTTCTTGTTCATGTAGAACTAGCCCACACTATAGAGATCCATTTAAGGGGTGAAACATTATATTGGAAACATACATTGGATACAACATTAAATGTTCTTCAAGAAGTTAAATTTGTGACAAAGGAATTATCTACATAGTCAGTCACATTAGTAAATTCAAAGCAAAAGCAAAATATTTGCAACTGAACAATTCATTGCTTTGCACTGAAATAGTTATCCGTTGGTTTTGTAAATTTTTTGTTTCCTTAATTTTTTTTATTTTTCAATGACAGTTGGCATTCAATATCATATTAGTTTCAGTGTACAGCACTGTGGTTGGACTGAAGTAAACTCTAAGATGTCTGGATATTTTCATCATGGGGCCGACTAAAGTGTCTTGCATTTGAGTGGTTATATGTATAACCTGTATGTATAAGTCATTACGCAGGGTCTACACTTCATTAAAAAATACTATTTCTGCTAAAAGTGACAAAAAGACTTAGAGCAACTTACTTGATATTAATTGTGCGCTGCTGATCTTCCTGCACTCGAGTTGGGCATCGCCAGTTGGAACAGTAACTCTCTTGTACGGTAGACATGAGATTTTCAAGATTTTTTGTAAAATTATCATGCTCATTCCCAAACAAATCAATTATTAATGAAGCTTTATGAACTTCAGACTTGTATTGCTGTTTTTCCATCTTGTCCCAAATCCAAAGCAGCTTCACAGTTGTAAAACTGTAGGTGTCCATTAAATAAAGAAAGCAGTCTATAAACTCTCTGCCTAAATGAAGAGAGAGTTCCCTGGGAAAATTTTCATTTTCATTCAGAATGACATATAGTAACATCAAGAATCCATCTATGGTGCAGGTATTTTTCAGTCTTATTTCAACATAGAGTGGTGTACAGGATACTGCTTTGCGGCCAGCTTTGATAGTAAAAACACCTCCCCAAGGAAGAACAGGCCTCCAAAATGAGCGATCTTGGTTATAGTTATTTTTAATTGATGCTTTGATCTCTTCAAACAGTGTCTTCATCCTGCATTTTAAAAGTTAAAAATAGACCATGCAGATTTGTGAATTCCTAAGTTAAACGCATTACTATTACATTTAAATGAAAATAAAGCTATCTAAAGATTTAAATTTGGTTAGATGGCCTCGTAATATAACAAAAAAAATTTAAAACAATTCAAGCTATGAGCTATTTTGGGGTCAATATGCATGATCTTTGAAAAGGCCACTTAAGAAGCTGCAGCCTTTTTTTTGAGGTACAGAATGACCATTTGATAGGCCTTTATATAAATCATACTGCAGACTTTATCTGAGATATAGGAAAACCCTGTAATAAAAAATCCTAAATCCTAAATGAAGATAAAGCTATTTAAAAATGCAATCTAAGGGGCTGGCTGAGTGGCTTAGTTGGTTAAGAGCTCGCTCAAGAGTGCGAGCCCTGAGCAACAGGGTTGCCGGTTTGATTCCTGGCCCAAGTTGAGCTGCAGCTCAGCTGCCAACAGATGACAGGATGGCTCAGCTAAAAAAAAAATGCAATCTAAATTTGGTTGGGTATATTCCTAATGTAAACCTCTTCCACTCTCCAAAATACAAGCTGTGCTTCATTTTCTTGTTATAAGTGTGGTTTCATTCATGAAACCGATAGACTGCATGGAATCCTTATTTGGGATACAGAATAATGGCCAATGAACTCTGAAAGATAACAAATGAAGAGTATTTGTTGGAACTTAACTGAATATTAGTACAGATAATACAAAAATCATTTCTATGAAGTTTGGGATTTTTACTTGCAATTTAGGACCATGCTAGACAGCCTATAATTTGAACTACAGAGGCCATGCTGTGAAGATCTGATTCAGAACTCGCTAAGTATCCTGATTCCCTTCTCTGTATGTCTTGGGGATGAACTGAGGTGTCCTCCCTATTTAAATTGGCACCTGTGCTTCCCGCAAGGAGGGGGAATAGCGAAGTATTTTGTTTTTAAAGTCAATGACAATATTCTAATAAACATGTTTATGTCATATGTATGTTATGTAAAGCGAATATAAAAAATTAAAGAATGATGTCCTAATGAAACTGAATTAAAAACTTGCTTTACTTTACTTGGGACAAAAATATGTCTAAACTAAAAACATCATAGGGTTTTCCAATATATTACTTATATGGAAAAGTATATTTTTATGAAAATAGGGAAGCATCTGAGGAATAGAAAAAGTGAGCGACGGAGGTGTCTTACTTCGACCATCTTTTCAAGTGCCACACCCACCCAAGCACAACATTAATCCAACACTCAATCCTGCAGACCTATGTATTTTATTTGCGTGAGAAATTTAGTTCAAACCGATTTTGCAATACTAGCCGACTAAAAATTCAGTTCTACAATATATTAAACATACACACAGTATTTTCGGCTTGGAGGAAGATACTGTATACTCTTAAATATTCAACACTATATTTAGTTTGAAGTGTATATGTTTATATATAGTTCATAACAGGTTGGCTTAGTCAGCCAATCAGGAACAGGAGGGCGTGGCAAATTTGGAACCTAGGAAAACATAAACTCAGTTTCTTAGTAAGAACTGACACATTTCCGAAGCAGATTTGAAAAACCGTAAGCCATTCAAATACTTTAAAAATGAAAACAACTTTTTTCATGATTTGATTTATTTGTTTAATTTTAAAGAACTTTGTAGCAAGGTCATAAGATCAAGAGCTTGAGTTCAGATTCCTAAATATTGCATTGGAAAGGAATCGTAAATCTGCATAGTGGTTTTTTTTCTTTTTTTGCCTCTATCTTTTGGACATGAACAAATGAAAAGTAACTATAGCTCTATAAAGCAATAGTTATACTCTAAGAAAATTAAATATAATTGTATATATACTGTACACTACATATATACTATACCTATATAGTATATATAAAATGAAACTATAGCCTTTTTCTGGAAAAAAACAAAAACGGGGGAGCGTACAGAGGATTGGAAGAATTAGAGGGCACTTTAGAGGACACTTTACAGTAATAGTTTCGGCCTTAATATAGTGATTTCTCCCAAAGTAAATTACAATAAAAATGACTAAGATGGAGAAATGGTAGTTAAAGAGCTTTACTTAAAATTGTTTTAAGTTTTTGCCACACCTTCGAATGTTGTTCGTTAGGCACTGTATTAGAACTCTGGAGAAGGTATCCTGCTGTCTTTATTTCCTGCCTCAACAGTATAAATAAAACCTGCTAAACTTCCCCGACCGCTTATTTCCTTGGCAAAACACCTTTTTTTTTGTAATTTCCAAGGATGACAATCTGTGCTCCACGCCAGTCGTGAGAACCAGACCCTTTGCCCAAGGCATTGAATGCCAGACGCCCTAAAAGCTGGGAGTCCAAAAGGTCCCCTCTAGAATCAGCGCTCCAAAATAATCTGAAAAACAGCCACGCGCTCCTGCACGAAGCAGCACCGGGCTTCGGGCAGGGACCCGCTGGGCGCGCGGTGGGCATCCTCCGCTGCACCCTGTGCTCCGACCACGACCTCCCTGCCCCAGGCCCGCTGCACCCGGGAAGGCCTGTCACAGAGAGCTGGCCCCGCAGCGCGGGCGGGTCCCCGGGGTGAAACGTCTGGGCGCCCTGTCTGCGTCCGTGCAGTGGTCCCGCAGAGCGCCTGGGACTGCGGGCAATGAACGGAAGGGCCCGGCCGCGGAAGGCGTTTCCACACCAGACAGTCTCCGCCCACTAGGAAGCCGAATCCTCGTACCTCCCCGGGGACCGAAAACCTTCGGTGCCGCCGCACCCGTCGCCGCCGCCGCTTGCTCATGGAGAGCCCGTGCTGCCGCCGCCGCCGCCGCCGCCGCCGTCGCCGCCTCATCTACTAGCACCGCCGGCTGTCTCGGTCTCTCCCGGCGTGAGTGCTGGGCTCCGGCACGGCCTCCATCGCACCCGCCGCGGCGGGAGCCACAGCAGCTCCGGCGCCCAGGCCCGATCCGACCGGACCCACGGAGCCAGGACCGCGGGACGCGTAGCTTCTTATTACGGAGGAAGATTCGGCCTGACCTCCTCCCCCCTCCCCCAGTCCCCAGTTCCCAGCTGCCTGACGGCGCAAATGCGCAGGCGCGAAGACGCCCCGGTCAAACGTGCGTGTGTCTGGTGTGTGTACAGCATTCAGCTTCGCCCAATGGGAACCAGAATCAGGCGCTGGGGGGCGGGACTTCGCAAAGAGGGGCGGGGTTACAGTGTTAGCGGGTGGAGGGAGCAGCCGGAAGTGGGCAGGGTTTGCACGGAGGCGGAGCTTTGTTAGCATCCTTGCTTGGCTATTTGAGGTTTGTACCATTTTTTGGACCTTACTTGATTTTAGTTTTCTTCTAGGTCTTATAGTCTCAGATTATTAACTCAGAAGGGAAAGTTTTGTTTTTTCAATAAGTCATAATTATTCAAGCTTTTGATTTAAGTATATATTTCGGAAAAACTTGAGTTAGTGTGTTAAATGATAGTGTTGAAGGTAATGATCGGCCAAAATGCTATAATTTATAATGGCAGTTAATACCATTTAAAGAAATAAGGAAGTTTTATCCCATTGTAGAGATGAAACATTTTTTGGGGGGAGATGATAAGACTCCACATATTAAGTGGCAGCTGGAAATTTAAGCTAGAGTTGCTTAATGCTAGAATCTGTGGGCGTAACCATTATTCCTGTTTAGTAGGCCCTAATTCTTGTCTCCTTTAAAGAGTCAAAGCCTGCTTGGTTCTGCTCCCGGAGAACACAGGCCACCCTGGGAAAATGTTACCTTCACCTGCAATTAGAAATGGGATGCTGTTGAGATGTTCCCATCTAGCCATTCAACAAGTAATGGTTGTCTGGAAAGTGAAGCTCATTCTCCAGGATACACAATTCTTAGACCTCAGCGTCAGCCCAGCACTTCATTGTGGTCCTTATTCACAGCCGAGTCTAGCGGAGGTTGGACGCCTTTTAGACTAGTGTCATCACACTAGTCAGCCAGGGCTGTTGCAGGGATCTTCCTCAGGAACCTCTCTCAGGGAGTTAGGGATGGAGGCTGAGAGAGAGGCTTGAATTACTGAAGATAATTACTGCTGGTGGAAATGGGAAGAAATGGACGTCTCTCAAAACAGAGGGGGAGGGAAAATGTCTCTGCCCCTCCCTACCCACCAAAGGATTAATAACTGTCAAAAGTCTGCTGTTTTTAGTTTTCTGGTTTCTTTATTATGGTATTTCACAGATGAGAAAACTGAGGCTCTGAGAAATTAAATAACTACTGTGTCTGTATTGAAATTCACATGCAAAAAAGTTCATTCTCAATATTAAAACTGTCCTGCAAGTAGAAAGCCCTTTAAAAATGTTTATAAATTGGATTATATGTTTAATTAACAACCTTTCTCAAGATGGGAAATTCATTTTATACTGATTGGATCATTTTCTTCCCCCAAACAGGCCCAGTAATGGTGGTTGTGACCATTTCTGGAGAATAGCAGGGAGATGGCTCATTAAACTCTACTGAGATTTGCCAAAGCGGAGGAAGCATGGATTGCTTGCATATTTGGATAACTCACAAACCTCACTTGAGGCCTTTACTGAGATTTTCGTTCTGCTTACTTTGTGATCTCAAAATATGTCAGCTATGTTGCAGGGTTTTTTGAGACAGCTTTATTAAGATATAATTGTCATAAATATATGGAGCATATTTAAATTATATAATTTGATATGTTTTGACATACGTTTCCCCCCCTTGAAACCATCACTACAATCGAGTGTATATATCCATCATCCTCAAGTTTTCCCATGATCCTTTGTAATGTTTTCCTCACATCCCTCCTCTCCTCCCACACCTAAGCAACCACTGATCTACTTTCTGTCATTATAGATTCATTTGCATTTTCTAAAGTTTTATATACATAGAATCAGACAGTATATATTCTTCTTTAGGGGTCTGGTTTCTTTCTTTTTTTATGTTTATAAATTTTTTTTTCATTATTTTTTTTATTGTGAAATACACATTTTGGGGTCTGGTTTCTTTTACTCAATATCATTATCTTGACATTTATCCACGTTGTTCTGTGTATCAATAATTCATTCCTTTATATTGCTGAGTGTATTCCATTATATGGGTATACTACAATTTATTTATCCACTTATCTGTTGATGGACATTTGATTGTATTTAGTTTTGGGCTATTACCAATAAAGCTGCTATGAACATTTGTGTACCAGTCTTTATGTGGACATATATTTCCTTTATTTCTTAGGTAAAAATCTAGAATTGGAATGGTTGGATCACATGGTAGATGTATGTTTAACTTTTTTTTTAATTTATTTTTTTTATTGTTAGTTTCAGGTGTACAGAACAATGCAATAGTTACCCTTTTCACCCTCACAAAGTAACAACCCCCCTCCCCCATCTATTGCCCTCC
>NW_017731958.1:1046288-1065174 GCF_001890085.2 Hipposideros armiger
TCTGGCCGGGAGGGGGACAAGGATTCTAAGGGAGGGTGGGAGTGTGTACTTTTCTATGCAGTTTATCTTCCCTATCTGGGATAAAAGAGGATAAAAAGAAAGAGAGAAAAAAAAACAAAACCAAAAAAACCAAAACAAGTGCCCCTTCCAACCAGGCACTCCCTGGTTAATCTGTTTTTCTCTCCACCACTGAAGCGGGTGGGCTGCGTCTCCACACTTCTGGTTTCCCTCCTCTCCTCCTGGGTTGGGATTTCTGCCCCAGCCACTGCGCCCTGTGAATCCTGACGAACACCAGGCGGGACAGTCAGCACCAGAAGCTTAGCGCGTCCAGATGCTGCAAAAACCGTCTGCCTTGTCCTGGATTCCTGCAGCTCTGCAGCCGCGCGAGCAGACAGACTATGCCCGCGCCGCCTAAGGATTCTGCCTTAGCGCGCGCACGCTGGAGGGGTAGGGAGAGAGCCGTGAGCAGTCCAATCTACTGAGATCTGGCGTCTCAGCCACCGTGGGCGCAAGCAATCTATGTCTCCGTTTACACGCCCTCCTCCTCCGATTTGCGATGCGCGCAGCCCGAGGATTCTGCCTTAGCGCGCGCACCAGCGGGGTAGGGAGTGAGCAGTGATCGCTCTCCAATCTACTGAGAGTCCCCGTCTCCGCCGCCGTGGGCGCGAGCAGTCTGCCTCCTTTCACGCGTCCTCCTCAGATCTGCTTCGCACGCGGCCTGAGGACTCCGCCCCAGCGCGCGTGGGCCAAAGGACAGGTGAGGGAAGTTTCCGATCTGCTGAGATCCCCGGACTCAGCAGCCCGGACGCCGTCCGTGTCTCCACGCGCCTCGCCTCCCAATTCCCAAACCCGCCGGGTCTGCCCACCTCTAAGTAGTCCGCGTGGGAGTCCCTTTGCTGCTCAGCGTGTCCCGCAGAGTTGTGTTTTCACTGTCAAAATTGCCGTGGTTTGCGCGAACTAACTCAGTGACTTCCTTACCGTGGCCATTTTTTTCCTCCTCTCGTATGTTTAACTTTTTAAGAAACTGTTAAATTGTTTTCCAGAGTGGTTATACCATTTTACATTCCCATTAGGAGTGAATTCAACTTCCATTTCCTGTACATCCTCAACAACACTTGGTATAGTCAGTCATTTTTTCCCCCCAGATTTTATTGGGGAATTGGTGGAGGGGAACAGTGTTGGGGAATTGGGGAAGGGGAACAACCAATCTTAGTTGTGGAGGGCACAGCAAGCTCAGCTCCAAGTCCAGTCACACCACTCAAGGTACTGAGTTGTTTTGTTTTGTGGGCGGACGTAGTCCACCATCTTGAACAGGCAACCTTGTTGTTAGGAGCATGTGCTCCCACCAGCTGAGCCATCCTGCTGCCTGTTGGCAGCTCAGCAGCAGCTCAGCTAGGGTGCAGCTCACTGGCTTTGAATTGAACCGGAAACCCTGTGGGAGTTGAACCAGAGACCCTGTTGCTCAGAGCTCGCACTCTTGAGCAACCTCTTAACCAACTGAGCCACTTGGCTGGGTCCTGGTAAGTCATTTTTAATTTTAGCCATTCTAATAGATGTGTATTCATATCTTGCTGTGGTTTTAATTTGTGTTTTCCTAATGACTAATGACGTTGAGCATCTTTTTATGTGCTTATTTGCCATCTGTATGTCTTTTTTGGTGAAGTGTCTATTCAGATTTTTGTTCCATTAAAAAAATTGAATTGTTTGTTTTGTTTTTAGAGGTCTATATTTTCTGCAAACGAGTTCTTTATCAGGTATATGCTTTGCAAAGATTTTCTCCCAGTACGTGGCTTTTTCCCCATTCTCTTAACAGTAAAATTTAAAAAGAAATTCTATGGATTGTGCTTTTGATGTCACTTCTAAGAAATCTTTGCCTATTCTAAGCTCACAAAGACCTTTTCCTATGTTTGCGTCTAGATGTTTTACATTTAAGGATGTATATATTCAGGTCTGATGCATTTTGAGTTAATTTTTATTTGTGGTTTGAGGCATGGATCCAAGTTCATATTTGTTACACATGGATACCCAATTGTTCCAGCAATATTTGTTGAAAGCCATTCTTTTCCCACTGTGTTGCCTTTGTCAAAAATCAGTTGTCCAATATCACTTTGTAAACATTTTATTGAATATTTATTCACCATCAACTATATGTCACACTGTGTGCTAGCACTGGAGATATGTACTCGTTTCGGTAAGGGTTCTTAGGTTGCAAAAACTAAAGAGCAGGTACTGCTCACTTAAAATATGAAATTTGCAGGAAGGATGTGAGGTATAATAGAATTAAAGAAAAAGCTGAAAATCACATCTCAGCTACCTTGGTTGATCAGTAGGGAGTTGGTTCCCCAAAGGACGAGATCCTATTAACAGAAGAGGGAATGGTGCAGGGCAGATATAAGAGTGCTTCTAAACTTTTTTTTACATCCACATGTGATAAATGATCAGAATTGGGCAGAGTGTGAGGGTGAACTGATGGAGATTAAGAGGTATCTATATGGCATGTGGTGCAAAAATTTATTACATTTTCTTTATATAATTGTAAGAAAAAGGCAAAGAGTTGAGATATGAAATACTGAATTTATATAAAACCTCTCAATAAAGTCTATTTAAAAATTTGATTGGAAATTTGAGCTTGTTTCTATGATAGGATTTTAATTTCAAACCTTGATTCAAAACAAACTAATATATAAGGAAAAGTGTATGTACCATAATTATGCATCTTGAATTTTCACAAAGTAAGCACACCTGTGATGTGTTCCAGTTGTGTATACTTGCATAACAAATCACCCCTAAACTGAGTGGCTTAAAATAGCAACATTTATTTTGCTTATGAATTTGTAATTTAGTTAGGGCTTGGCTGGAATAATTTGAAGGCTGGGGGCTGGAATCATCTGAGGGCTCCCTCACTTACATGTTTGATGTTAGTGCTACCTGTTGACTGGGACCTTAGCTGTGTCTGTGACCAGAATACCTCCATGTCACTCCTTGACTTTCTCATAGCATGCTGGCTGAGTACCAAGGGAGAGCATCCCAAGAAAGAGAGCCAGGTAGAAGCTCTAGTGCCTTCTTGGTTGTTTTTTTGTTGTTGGTTTTTTTTTTAAAGAGTTTTATTGGGGAATTGGGGGAAAGGAAACAGTCAAGTTGGTGTCCTTTTGTTCTTCAGTTTAGTTGTGGAGGACATTGCTTCACTGGCCCAAGTTGGCACCATCATTGTGCTCTTCCCGGGCGAGGCAGATCAGTCCCCAGCTTCTGGACTGCCGCTCATGCTGGCTGCTGGCTACAAACGGTAGTCCATGGCAACCCATTGCAGCAATGGCTGCAGCCTACGCTGTTGTTGGCGACTCACGGCAGCCCAGCTCCAGGTTGAGCTGTTGTTCAGCATCTTAGCTGTAGAGGGCAGTGTCACTGGTCCTCATATGTGGGATCCAAACCGGGGCCCTCTGACGTCCCAAGCCAGTTCCCAAACAACACGCCACTCTGCCGGCCCTGTACTCTTAAATCTAATCGCTCTTTCCCTGACAAGTGTTAAGGCTGAAATTCCTTATAATAATGAGAATGGGTTTACAATCCATTCAAATTTTTCACATCAAATAATAATGTTTGTCCTTAAACATACACAGATGTTGATCTGTTAGTTTTAATAAGTATTATTTAGGACTCATATTATTCATGGTAAATGAGTTTTACTGTCATTTTTCCAAAAGTTGAATTTTTGCTTGAAGCTATAAACTTTATTAGTAGATGTCAAAAGAGGCCCAGAGTGTACCCCTAGAGTTAATGAAATGCCCTGGGGTAGTGAGAGTGCCTGAAAAGTAAGAGGGGGACACTGATACCTAAATTTGGAGACAGAGAGCCTGTTTGAAGAGGCCATCTTACCGACACACCTAGCTCATGGTGACCCCACAAGGAGAGACCCGAGGGAATAAAAACTCTTATTTCATGCTCCTCACCCCTCTGATATTGTGATGTGTTGTCAATACTTCTACTATTGTGCGATTTGAAAGTGGCACTTTTTCTGTATCCCTTGCTTCCTTGGTTGACATTATTGACAGTTTCCAGGCTGATTGATGAAATGAGTGATTCTGCAACAAATTGACTGGAAGCTGATGGAGCCTGGAAAAAAACACATTGTTCCCTGGAAAAACACACTTCCCCAATAAAGTTAATAAATAAAAAATAAATCAATAATAATAAAAAGACCACATTTTTTTTTAAATGGCTATACATTCTTTGACACTTTTCCCACTGAGACACTGTGTCTGTGCCCCCTCCTCTCAAATCTGGGTAGGGTAGAGATTTCTTTGACCTATACAATACAGCAGAAAAGAGACACTGTGACTTCTGAGACCAGGAAATAAAAGACCATGAAGTTGTGCCTTGTTCATTTTTCCCCCCATTATATATATATATATATATATATATTATTATTATTATTATTATTATTATTATTATTTAAGATTTTTATTGGGGAACTGGGGAGATGGGAACAGTGCTGGGGAATTGGGGGAAGGGGGACAGACAAGTTGCTATTGTTTTGTTCTTCAGTCTAGTTGTGGAGGACGTTGCTTCACTGGCCCAAGTTGGCACCATCATTGCACTCTTCTCTGGTGAGGCAGATCAGTCGCTGGCTTCTGGACAGCCGCTCACTGTGGCTGCTGGCCGCTCACGCTGGCTGCTGGCTACACACGGTAGCCCATGGCAACCCACTGCCACAGGGACTGCAGCCTATGCTGTCGCTGGCGGCTCACGGCTCACGGCTCACGGCTCACGGCTCACGGCAGCCCAGCTCCAGGTTGAGCTGTTGTTCAGCATCTTAGCTGTAGAGGGCAGTGTCACTGGTCCTCATATGTGGGATCCGAACTGGGGCCCTCTGGCATCCCAAGCGAGTTCTTAACCATCGCGCCACTTGGCCGGCCCCTACCTTGTTCATGTTAACGCTTGCTCTTAGATCCACCATGTGAGAAGCCTATCAGGCTGGAGAGGCCACATTTAGGTCAACACAGCCAGCTGAGCCCAGCAAACTCATCTTCCCTGCCATAGTACCAGATGAGTGAAACTCTTTTTTTTTCTTTATAAAGATGTTATTGGGGCATTGGGGGAGGGGAACAGTGTTGGGGAATTGGGGAAGGGGACCAGCCAAGTTGTTGTTCTTCAATCTTTGTTGTGGAGGGTGTCAGTTGCCATCTGGCTGTCCATTGGCAGCTCGTGGCCTCTAAGCTCAAGGTACTGTGTTCAATCTTAGTTGCGGGTGGGCGTAGCCACCATCCCATGTGGGAGTTGAACCAGCAGCCTTATTGTTAAGAGTGTATGCTCTATCCACTGAGCCATCCGGGCAGCAGCTCAGCTCAAGGTGCCGAGATCAGTCTTAGTTGCAGGTGGGCATAGCCCACCATTGAAGAGGCAATCCTGTGGTTACACCAGCTGAGCCATCCTGCCACCTGTTGGCAGCTCAGCAACAGCTCAGCTCAGGCGCAGCATTCACTAGCCCATGTGGGAATCGAACCGGTGGCCCTGTTGCTCAGAGCTCATGCTCTTAACCAACTGAGCCACTTGACTGTCCCGAGTGAAACTGTCTTGAACCCACTAAGCCTCCTGTTCATGAGGTAAATACCACTGAGTGACTTCTCTGGATGCCACAAGGAAGAGAAAGATCACCTAGTCTAAACCTGCCTAAATTCATGATACTCTTAATTGTGAGATAGACTAAGGAAATCATTGTTTCAAACAATTATTTTTTTGAAGTAGTTACACAGCATTAGATAAATGGAACAAAATTTGGGATGCTATTGTAACAAAACCCTAAAATGTGGCATTGACTTTGGGACAAGATGTCAGGCAGAAGTTGAAAGGACTTTGAGAAGACCGTTCGTGGACCCTGAGAGGTATGGAGGGTGTCAATGAGGGCTTAAAGGGAAAGTAAGGGAAATGTTAGTAGAAGATAGAGGGGGGAGGATCTTGTTATGGTAGATGGCTTAGCAAATGTGATAACATGGAGACTTATAAAATATATTTAATAAACTGATGGATCTGACTTAGGAGATTTCAAGGCAGAGAATTGAATGTGTCAACTGTTTCTTTTTTTTAATTAAATTTATTGGGGGGTAAAAATGGTTAGTAAAATTACATAGGTTTCAAGTGTACCTTTCTATAATACATCATCTGTATATCACATTGTGTGTTCACCACCCAGAGTTAGTTCTCTCTCCATCACCATATAGTTGATCCTCTTTACCCTCTTCTACCACTCCCCTCCCCCCTTACCCTCTGGTATTTTTGTTTGTTTGTTTTTAACTGTGTATCACAAGGTTTGGATAGACAAAGCTGCACTAATTCAACTTTCAAACAGAATTTAGAGGACCTATGTAGGAACAAGATATAAAAATGAAGTTATTTTTCATCCTTGTTTTCTCCCTGCAGAAGACTCTCAGAGTAAGATAGAGCCATAGAACGAAGGTAAAATCCAAGGCCCTGTTAGAAAAGCATGGGTTCAAGGTAGAGATGAAACCAAGGTTGTAGATTGTAAAACTTTTTGTTAAGAGTTCAGAAACAGATAAAAGGGCTTGTAAGGTTCTTAAGGGCTTATAGTACAGACACTCTCTCTTAAACACTAAGGCTTTTAAGAATATTTAGGACATTGTCCCACAGCAGACTCACAGGGAACCCAACCTAGAAAAGGGCTTATCTGGAAGATACTGGTGGATGTGGCTTTTATCTAATGGAATAGGCTATAAATTGATACACAAAAAAATCCACACTGTTTTTATAGTAATTATGTCAGCATGCACTGAAAAAAAACCCCCCCAAAAACACAGACTGTATCAAATGAAAAGAGGCTTTTGGACCCTCAAACTTCTATGGGCAGGAAGCAGGCTGAGTAGGCTACTCAGCTGCAGAAATGGAAAAGGAAGAATGACTTAGAGGGCAAAACGAAGATCTCAGAGCAAAGAGCCAAAAATCATAGAAAATCATTCCCAGGGACCAGGATTAGGCTCCAATCATGAGCTGGTAGCATATGCCCAGTTGGAATTTATAATTTCAATGAATTGATGACTTCCTATTTTCTTCCTTTATTAAATCGATATTTATTTATTGCAGTTATTCTATACCTATAACACCATCGTATTTTGGGTAT
Source organism: Hipposideros armiger (assembly GCF_001890085.2). Taxonomy (NCBI): domain Eukaryota; kingdom Metazoa; phylum Chordata; class Mammalia; order Chiroptera; family Hipposideridae; genus Hipposideros; species Hipposideros armiger. The sequence goes on from NW_017731958.1 coordinate 1,053,418, forward strand.
ATTTGGAACAGAGAACTTGTCTTTTTAGTTTGCAGATTTTGAGATCAATATCTGAACCCCCCCAAAACTGCATAGAGCCTCACCCATAACTGGACTTGATTTAGATGTTAAGATACTGGACTTTGAACCTGAGCTTGATGCCATAATGGGATGAGATTTTTGCGGAGCCTTGGGAAGAGGTGAATATACCTGGCGTGCCAAGAAAATGTATACAAGTGGACACTTTGGTCAACATTGCTCAAGCAATAGTTCACCATAATCAGAAGTGTCTGGACGCTGATAGTAACCACTTTGCGCACCTAGCGTAATTGCGGAAGTCAAACATGACCTGTATTCATCTTTTGTTATTGGTATATGTTGCTTATTACAATTTTAATAGTTTTTTTCTTTCTTAATATGTGTATACATTTTTTGGTTACCCTTTGTATATCGCATGAGGGAGGAATGTAAAAGTTTTGTGCCAGAGGGCAGACTGTGGCAATTTAAAATCATTTCCACAGATTCTTTGTCATTACTCCCATCTAGAGGTCTATGTTCTTTCCCCCTTGAAATGTGTGAGATCGTGATTGCTTCAACTAATAGGGTATGGCAGAAATAATGCTTTGTGACCTCTGGGCCCAGGTCACAAATGACCGTGTAGATTCTATCTCATTTGCTAGAATTCTTGCTCTTGAAGCCACTAGGTAAGAAGTCTGTGTGAGGCGCCATGTTGGTGAGGCCATGTGTAGGCTCTTTGGTCCACAGTCCATTCCAAACCTGGCCTTCTAGCAATCTCTGCTAATGTGCTAGATAAGTGAGAGAAACCATGTACTTGTATTTGGAGCCAGATATGTGAGTGAATACTACCTAGTGAACTTGATTGATGCCACAAGGAAAGAAAGGGTCACCCAATCAGGTCCTACATAAATCTCTTGACTCACAATATTGTGAAATATAATAAAAATTTTGTTGTGTCAAGCCACAGAGTTCCAGGGTAGTTTGTTACCCAGTAATATGTAACTGGAACATATGCTGCTGATGAATTATCTCTGTGTTTGTATTTCTGAAAATATCTTCATTGTTGCCTTCATTTTAAATCATTATTGTTGTTAGATATAGAATTTTTGATAGTCTTTTTCTTTCAGCACTGATGTATTATTGTTTTCTGGCTTGTATTCTTTGTCTTGAGAAGCCAATGGTAATTCTTATTGACCTTGAAATATGATGTAGCTTTTTTTCCCCCTGGATATGCAGAAGGTTTTCTCTTTCTCTTTGGTTTTTAAAAAATTTATTACTGTGTGCTATCCTCCCCTTTTCCTGCTTTGCTTCATTAAGCTTCTTGTACCTACTGGTTTAAGTTTTTCATCAAATTTGGAAAAAGAAAACTTCCTTTATCTTTAAAAAAAAATATATATATATTTTGGTGCCAATGTCTCTCTTCTTTCCAGTTACAGATATGGTAGCCACTTAATATTGTCATATAGCTCACTGAGGCTCTGTTCATTTTTTCTAAAGCTGTTTTTCCCCTCCATGTTTACTAAGGATCATTTCTATTTCCTGTCTCTAAGTTTTCTTGTCTTCTTTTCAGCAGAGTCTAGTCTGCTATGAAGGCCAGTCAATACATTTTTTAATTTTAGCTATTGAATTTTCTAGTTGTGGAATCTTTTTGTTTACTTTATATTTTAAAAATTTTCTTTTTTATGAGATGTCCTATTTTTCCTTAATTACATTAATGTTTTTCTTTAACTCTTTGACCATATTTATAATAGCTGTTATAAAATTCTTGTCTGCTAATTTCATCATTTCAGTCATTTCTAGGTCAGTTTCTATTAACTGATTTTTTTCTTGGTTTTAGGTTATATTTTCCTGTTTCTCTACATGTCTAGTTATTTTTAATGTATACTTTACATAATGGATGCTATGTTGCTGTGAGTCTAGATTTTATTGTCCTTAACAGAGTGTTGTCTTCTGGCAGGCAGTTAATTTACTTACATATCAGTCTATTCTTTTGAAGCTTTTTTTTTAAGTTCAATTTTGAGATGATTCCACACTCACACTCAATTTTAAGAAATAATACAGAGAGCTCGCATGTACCTTTCACCTGTTTTCCCCCACTGGTAACATCTTGCATGACTATGGTACAATTTTACAAACAGGAAATTTGCATTGATACAACTCACTGAACTTATTCAGATTTCACCAGCTTTATATGCATTCATAGGTGTGTGTGTGTGTGTACGCGCGTGTGCACGTAGGGGCATTTAGTTCCATGACATTTGTTCACGTGTAGATTTTGTGACCACCAACACAATCAAGATACACAATAGCTCCATCACAAGAATTTCTTGTGATACATTTTTATAGACACAGTAGGGTTTTAACTCAGCATATTTCTCTTGAGATTTATCCAAGCTGCTGTGTGTATCAAAGTTCATTCCTTATTATGGCTAAGTAATATTCCATGTTTTGGATATACCACAGTTTGTTTAACCATACCTCTGTTAAGGACACTTGAATTGATCCCACATTTGGTAATTATTAATAAAACTGTTATGAACATTTGTGTATAGGTTTTTATGTGTCTGTAGGTTTCATTTCTCTAGGAAAAATGCCTAAGAGTGCAACTGTTGGGTCATATTATAACTGCATGTATAGTTTTTAAAGAAACTGTTGTACTCTCTCCAGAGTGGCTGTACCATTTTATAATCACACAAGCAATGTGTGAGTGATCCAGTTTTTATTTTTTTATTTTACTTTTTTTACTTATCAATTATAGTTCCCAGCAACATTATATTAGTTTCAGGTATACAACATAGTGGTTAGACATTTATATAATTTATAAAGTGATACCCCCCATAAGTCTAGTATCCACCTGGCACTATATATAGCTATTACAATATTATTGACTATATTCCCTATGCTGTACTTTACATCCCCATGACTGTTTTGTAGCTACCAATTTGTACTTTTTAATCCCTTCACCTTTTTCACTCAGCTCCCCAATGCCCTACCATCTGGTAACCATCAGTTTGTTCTCTATATCTTTGAATCCATTTCTGGGTTTTCTTTTGATATTGTTGTTTATTTTTTTCTTTAGATTCCACATATAAGTGAGAGCACATAGTATTTGTCTCTCTGTGTCTCACTTATTTCACTTAACATAATACCCTCTAGGTCCATCTGTGTCGTCACAAGTAGTAAGATTTCATTTTTTTTAATTGTTGAGTAATATTCCATTGTATATATGTACTACATCTTCTTTATCCAGTTATCTATTGATGGGCATTTCAATTGTTTCCATATTGTAGCTATTGTAAATAGCATTGCAAGTGAACATAGGGGTGCATATAACTTTTCAAATTGGTGTTTTGTGTTTTTTCAGATAATACCCAGAAGTGGAATAGCTAGGTCATAAAGTGGTTCTATTTTTAATTTTTTGAGGAACCTCCAAACTGTTTACCATAGTGGCTACACCAGTTTGCAGTCCCACCAACAGTGCACAAGAGTCCCCTTTTCTCTGCGTCCTCCTAACACTTGTTTGTTGATTTATTAATGATAGCCATACTGATAGGTTTGTGGTGCTATCTCATTGCTGTTTTAAGTTGCATTTCTCTGAAGATTAGTGACATTGAGCATCTTTTCATATGTCAATTGGCCATCTGTATGTCCTCTTTGGAGAAATGTCTATTCAGATCATCTGCCCATTTTTTAATTTAATTATTTGTTTTTTTGGTGTGGAGTTGTATGAGTGCTTTGGATATTAAGCCCTTATCAGATGTATCATTGGTGAATATCTTCTCCTAATCAGTCAGATATCTTTTTGTTTTCTTGATGGTTTTCTTTGCTGTGCAAAAACTTTTTTAGTATGATGTAGTACTATTTGTTTATTTTTTCTTTTGTTTTTCTTGCCTGAGGAGATATATCAGAAAAAATATTACTGAGGGTAATGTCAGAGAGTTTACCACCTATATTTTCTTCTAGGAGTTTTCTGATTTTGGGTTTTACATTTAAGCCTTTATCCATTTTGAGTTTATTCTTGTATATGGAGTAAGATGGTGGTCCAGTTTCTTTCTTTCTTTCTTTTTTAAGATTTTATTGGGGAATTGGGGAATTGGGGAAGGGGAACAGCCAAGTTGTTGGCCTTCAATCTTAGTTGTGGAGGGCGCAGCTAGCTCAGCTTCCAAGTCCAGTCACCATCTGGCCGACTGTCGGCAGTTTTCAGCCACTCAACTCAAGGTGCTGTGTTCAATCTTAGTTGCAGGTGGGCATAGCCCACCATCCCATGCGGGAGTCAAACCGGCAACCTTGTTGTTAGGAGCACATGCTCTCACCAGCTAAGCCATCCTGCCACCTGTTGGCAGCTCAGTGGCAGCTCAGCTCGGGCACAGCTCACTGGCCTGTGTGAGAATTGAACCGGTGACCCTGTTGCTCAGAGCTCGTGCTCTTAATCAACTGAGCCACTCGGCTGCCCCCCCCCCCAGTTTCATTTGTTCTGCACGATTCTGTCCAGTTTTTCCAGCACCATTTATTGAATAGATTGTCTTTACTCTGTTGTATATTCTTGCCTTCTTTGTCCTAGATTAAATGACCATATACAAGGTAGGACAATTAAGTTCGAGAACTTGTTGCAACAATGTTGCTAACCTTTATTGATACCAGAGGGATTTATTCATTATGAATTTGCACCAACTGGAAAAACAGTTAACCAAGTTTACTATTTGGAAGTGCTAAAAAGGCCATGTGAAAAAGTTAGATGACCTGAACTTTTCACCAATAATTCATGGCTCTTGCATCATGACAATGCACCAGCTCACACGGCCCTGTCTGTGAGGGAGATTTTAGTCAGTAAATAAATAACTATTGCAACACCCTCCCTACTCACCTGATCTGGCCCCAATGACTTCTTTCTTTATCCGAAGATAAAGAAAATATTAAAAAGAAGGCATTTTGATGACACTCAGGACATCAAGGGTGATATGACGACAGCTCTGATGGCCATTCCAGAAAAAAGTTTCAAAATTGCTTTCAAGGGTGGGCTAGGCACTGGCGTTGGTGCATATCTTCCCAAGGGGAGTACTTCGAAGGTGACCATAATGATATTCAGCAGTGAGGTATGTAGTACTTTTTCTAGGATGAGTTCTCGAACTTAATCATCAGACCTCGTAGGTGTGGTTTTATTTCTGGCCTCTGTATTCTGTTTCATTAATCTATGTGTCTGTGTTTATGCCAAAACCATGCTGTTTTGATTTCTATGGTAGTATAATTTGATACCAGGTAGCATGATACCTCCAACTTTGTTCTTCTTTCTCAAGATTGCCATGGCTATTTGGGTCTTTTGTGGTTCCATATGAATTTTAGGATTATTTGTTTTGGTTCTGTTATTTTGATAGGGATTGCATTGAATCTGTAAATTACTTGGGTAGTATGGACATTTTAATGGTGTTAAATCTTTCTATTCATGAACATAGTATATGCCTTCATTTATTTGTATGTTCTTCAATTTCTTTCTCAGTGTCTTATAATTTTCCAAGTACTGGTCTTTTATCTCCATGGTTAAATTTATTCCTAGGTATTTTATCTTTTTTTGATGAAATGGGATTGCTTTCTTAATTTCTCTTCCTGATAGTTTATTTTTGGTGTATAAAAATGCAACCAATATCTGAATATGAATTTTGTATCCTGCTACTTTATTGAATTTATTTATTTATTTATTTATTTATTTATATTTTTTAAAGATTTTATTGGGAAATTGGGGAAGGAAACAGTGTTGGGGAATTGGAGAAGGGGAACAGCCAAGTTGTTGACCTTCAATCTTAGTTGTGAAGAGCACAGCTAACTGAGCTCCCAAGTGCAGCCACCATCCAGCTGCCCATCTGCAGCTCAGAGCAGCTCAACTCAAGGTGCCGTGTTCAATGTTAGTTGCGGGTGGGCGTAGCCCACCATCCCATGCGGGAGTGAAACCGGCAACCTTGTTGTTAGGAGCACGTACTCTCACCAGCTGAGCTATCCTGCCACCTGTTGGCAGGTCAGTGGCAGCTCAGCTCAGGCACAGCTCACTGGCCTATGTGGGAATTAAACTGGCAACCCTGTTGCTCAGAGTTCACCCTCTTAAGCAATTGAGCCACTCGGCTGGCCCTTGAATTCATTTATTAATTCTAATAGTTTTTTGGTGGACTCTTTGGGGTTCTTGAATGATTCAGTTTTTCCACATTCTCACCAACATTTGGTGTTATCACTATTTTTTATTTTAGCCATTCTGATGTATGTATGTCTAGCACTATCTCATTGTGGTTTTCATTTGTATTTCCCTAATGGCTAGTAATATTGATCAGCTTTTGATGTGTTTATTTGCCATCTATATATCCTCTTCAGTTAATTGTCTATTCATGTCTGTTTACCATTTTCTAATTGGGTTTTTTTTTTCTAGTTTTGAGAGTCCTAGATAAAAGCCTTTGTTGGATTAGTGGTTTGAAAATATTTTCTCCCAGTCTTTGGCTTGTCTCTTTATCCTCCTAACAGGGTCTTTCACAGGGCAAATGTTTTTAATTTCGATGTGGTCTAGTTTGTCAGTTTTTTAATGTTATGAATTATGCTTTTGATATGAAGTCTAAGAACTTTGCCTTGCCTTATATCCCAAAGATATTTTTCCTATGTATGTTCTTTTCTAAAGTTTTTATAATTTTATATTTTACATTTACGTCCAAGATTCATTTGAAGTTCATTATTGTATTAGGTGTGAGGTTTAAGATAAGGTTCATCCTTTGTATATATATGTCCAATTGTTCTGGCACCATTTGTTGAAAAAGGCTATCCTTCCTCCACTGAACTGCTTTTGTAGCTTTGTCCAAAATTAGTTGGGTGTATTTGGGTGGACCCATTTCTGGATTCTCTCTTCTGTTCCATTGATTTATATGGGTATCCTTCTGCCGATACCACACTATCTTGATTAGTGTAGCTATATAGTGATGAAGCTACATGGTATGCAAACAAGAGTTAATACAGCAGACCTGTCACTGCTATTCTTAGCAAAGTCAGCTTCCAAGGCTGGCCCTTGCTTAGCATCTTGGAATTAGGATTTCAGGACTCCCACCACCTAACTGTGCCTGAACTATGCAAATAAGGATGATTTATTCTGAACACCTGATTTCCTTCTGGGAATCTGGCGTTTTGATATGTGCAAGGCATATGTGCCTTCATGACCAGTCTCCGATAAAAACCTTGGGCACTAAGTCTCTAATGAGATTGTTAGACAACATTTCAAAACATGTGTTATCACAATTCCTTAATGGAGGAATTAAGCAACTCCTGTGACTCAGGTGGGAGAGGGCTCTTAGAAATGTGTGCCTGGTTTCCTCCAAACTTAGCCGTATGCACCTTTTCCTTTGCTGACTTTGTTTCCTATCCTTATGCTGTAATAAATCATAGCCATGAATATGACTAGTCCTGTGAGTCCTCCTGGCACATCATTGAACCTGGGGTGGTCTTGGGGACTCAACACAGTAAACCTTAATATTGAGTGGAATGATTCCTCCTACTTTATTCTTAAAAAAAAATTTTTTTTTTGTAGCTATGTTAGGTCCTGTACCTTTCTGTATAAATTTTAGAATAAGCTTGTATGTTTTAGGACCACATGAGCCCTACTCCTAAAGTATTAATAGAATTTCCGAGGTCTCCCCTGAATGCTACAGGATTTTCAGTAAGGTCAGAACTAGAATGGCTCCCAGATTTGGGTGAACTCCAGCTCAGAGAGCTGCCTGGTAATTATTCTTTCTTCCAGTAGTAGTTCTTTGTGCAGCTTTGTAGATTCTGTCTGTGTGTGCACACAACTTATTATTTGGGAAAAGACTCAAGGGGGCCCTATGCCGATTTCTGGATCTTTTGTTTTTTGGCAGCTCCCTTCTCTCTGGTACTCTGCCTCATACTTTTAGCAACTTAGTCAATAATACCTCAATAAAGCTGGGGAAAAGATAACATTACTAGTCAGATATTATCTCTATTGGTTTCTTATCTCTTCCTTCCTCCCCCGTTTGTGAGATCCCTTTACTTAATTTTTCAAAAGTATGAGCAGAACTGGAAATACCTCCTCATCAATCTTCAGTCCTAGAACAGGTGGATGGAAAGAGACATGATCCCAGTCAAGCTGTGGAAATTGCCTGGTTACTGCCTGGTCTGTCACTGGTGGTGATCTGTCTCCTGATTTTAGACCCAAGATGATCTCCATTCATTTGATCACTAGTTTTCCTTCTTCTTCTTCTTTTTATTTTGTTGGGGAACAGTGTGTTTTCCCAGGACCCCTCAGCTCCAATCAAGTAGCTGTTTCAATCTAGTTGTGGAGGGTGCAGCTCAGTGGCCCATGCAGGGATCAAACCAGCAACCTTGGTGTTATGAGCACTGCACTCTAACCACCTGAGCTAACCGGCCTCTCCATAGTTTTCCTTCTTATTAGGAGTCCTGAGAGAGGTCTTCCTCAAGGAAGTGATAATATGAAACAGCAAACATGCAGATTTCCATAACTGTTCAGGACAGAGAGACTGTAGACCATCTCTTGCTTTTGTTCTCTTCCCTTGACATAATATAAAGTATCGTGTGGAAACAGATTGACCTAAACTTCGCTTACCATGCTGTCATAGCTCTGGTTTTCAAATTAGTATATTCAGATTTAAGGCAATCATTGTGACATTGCAAATGGCTGAATAGTGCCCTGCCAGTCCTACCAGCCTTCCTCACAGGATGGTCCAAGATTTCCTTGGACAAACCTAGTCAGAAGTTTCTACCCGGGCTGCCAAAAAAATGTATACAAGTAGACACTTCGGTCAACGTTGCTCTAGCAGTAGTTTGCCATAATCAGAAGTGCCTGGATGCTGATAGTAACCACTTTGAGCACCTCTTGTAACTGCAGAAGTCTAACATGACTTGTATTCATCTTTTGTTATCGGCATATATTGAGTATTGCAATTTTAATATAGTTTTTTTCCTTTCTTAACATGTGTATACATTTTTTTGGCACCCTCTGTATATCATGAACTTGAAGCTGAGCCTTGATGTCACTGGTTTAAAAAGATGCTTTTTCTTTGCTCTTCGTAAAATATGAGAGCATACGATTAGTTTACCAATTTGTTCAGGTACAGATGTAAAAAGATGGAGATATAAGAAGATGTAGGAACATGACTTGGCTCTGATTTGTGCCATTTAATGCAGAAAGTTGCATTAGAAAGCCTTTACTGCCCACTCTGGTTCTTACGCTAGTTTTATGATAAAGAACTGAAGACGTGTTAAACCTATTTATTTATTTATTTATTTATTTATTTATTTATTTATTTTACCATATTTGTGATTATAATACTCTGCTCACTAATGATTTCTATCAGAAGTAAGAAAATTCAATAAATGCTATAAAAGTGTTTAAAAATATTTCACTGGTTTTTCTATTAGTATAAATACAGTTTAATAGTGGTTTGTGTAGGGAAAACTACCTGTTTCCTTTGCAGGATTCTAGACTGCAAGTTCACACGTGCAATTCAAGTAGGAGAAAGCCAGTTTATAACTGGAGTTTGTCCTTTTGTGGATAGATTAGTGATTGTCTGTACTGGCTAGACTTCAGAATCATTTGTGGAATAAAAAAAAAAATACAGATAAGAGGATTCCAACCCTTAAAGATTCTGAGACAGTAGGTTTGGGTAGGGCCTAGAAATCTGTATTTTGAGGAAAGCTTTTTGAGCAACTCTGCTGTGTTTTCTGGTTTGAGAACTGCGCAACGATGGAACATACATATTAATTGGTAAGAAGAGTTAGCTTGACACAAATCTGTATTAGTCAGGACTCTTTTGGTTATAGGCAAATGTCAGAAGCCCAACAAGCCTGAGCACAGTGGGATTTACTGGCTCATGTAATTGGGAAGTTCAGAGCGGAACTGGCAAGAGTACAGTGTAATGCTCTACAGGGGCTCAAATGACACGTAGCTGGCTTTCTCTTTCTCTCGTTTCTTCCTTTCTCAGCTTTATCAACAGGCCCTTTAGTTTGATGGGAAAGGTGGCCTCTGACAGCTTTCATTTTTATTGCTCATAATTCAAAAGTAAGAAACCTGCTCCCAGTATTCTTTCCAATTGCATGGATGGACCCTGGCTCTGCTTGGCTCATGTACCTAACCTCTCTGGCTAATCACTGTGAAAAGGAGGATGGTCATGTGATTAGCTAGGGGTCTGACAGGGCCTGTTGTTACTTTTTATCAGAACCATTTAGGATGGAGAAGGAGCAGTTTTTCAGTGGAAAAAGGTGTATTGAGGAGATAAAAACACAGATATAATCTGCTGAGGCCCACCTATCTGATTATGATGTAAAGACCTCTGATGGGACAGTGATTTGTAAAGGGGATTAGTCATTTACTCTTTAATTCTTTAGTGTTTAATTTTTTAGCATTAAGCATTTAATCAAAGAATGCAAAGCTATTAGCCTCACTGAATTTCAAGCAGGGGAATTTCTGTTTGAGTTATTGTACAAGGTAAGTATAGGATATACATGTTATAATTTGAAAATGTTTGTCTTCTCTTAATCCTGATTATCATGGGTGGCAGACAGCCTTCTAAAATAGCTTTCAGTGATCTCTGCCTCATGGTATTCACAGCCTTGTGTAATCCCCTCCCCTGGTATGTGGGCTGTACTTAGTGACTTGCTTCTAATGAACAGAATATGCAAAAATGGTGGGATGTTACTTCCAAGACTGGGATATAAAAGACTGTGACTTCTGTCTTTATTGGCACTCTCTTGCCTTTTTGGTTTGCTCACTTTAATGAAACAAGCTGCATATTGGAGAGACCCAAGTGGCAGGGAACTGAGGACAGCCTCTGACCAACAGCCAGCAACAGCCACTAACCATGTGAGTGGGCTTGGAAGCCCATCCTTTCCCAGTGAAGCCTGAATTTGACTACATGGCAGCCTGTGAGAGACCCCGAGACTAAGTGGTGCCCAATGAAACTATGAGATCATAAATGTTGTTTAAGCCACTAATTTGGGGGTACTTTGTTATGAGAGACTTAAAATAAAAGTTTAATATTCTATAGACACACCTCATGGATTGTTGAGACCTGGTAGAGCTCACTTGCTCCCTTATACCCGGGTCCTTCTTCTCCAGTGATGACTACTGAATTGTTGCATTCTCCTCTGAGTCTCCTTTGTTAGATCTGGATTTCTATGTTTCCTTTGCATTCACTCAATTCTGAATCACATTGCTTCCCACTCCACATGCTAATTCAGTCCAGGGCCAGGACCAGGGTGAGGCAAGGGCGATGCTTAGGCTCAATATTTAAGGAGGCCTTAGGCACCACACTTGCACACCCTAATCCAGGCCCTGCTTCAGCCAATAGGACTGGTTATGTGTCTTACAAAGTTATCTGTTTACCTGTTTTACCTGTGATGGTGTCCTAATGCTCTGGTTGAAGTTAAGTTTTGTCCTATACCCAAGCCTAGGTAGATACCTACTATGTATATGTCTTCATGTGTGGCAGGTATGTGTTTGTGTAAATCTATTTTCCTACACTTTCTGCCCTCTGCTCATCCCTTTCTTAGTGTTCCCCCCCAAGGGAGGAAAAGTTGATAATTTGGTTGTCCAGGGCCCAGGGACATTCATTGGACCCTGCATTACCAGCAGGCAGGAAACTGTGCTGTAAACATTAGTGCCTATGAGTGGTATTCCTTTTTGTTCTCCTTACCCTTATGTGGTTAGCACACCAAGCAGGCCCTGCCTTTTTAGAATAGGCCAGGCATCTTCCTCTTGTTTTGCAT
>NW_017731958.1:1066313-1067411 GCF_001890085.2 Hipposideros armiger
CCTCAGGAATTTAAAAAAACAAGGAAAACAAGTTTTGGTGAGAAGCCCTTGGCAGAGATTGTCGCTTCCTGGACCACAGGAAAAGAGAAGACAACAGTGACCTCACAGGTCACCAACACCTTGAGTTTCTGTAATCCCTGGATTTAATTGGATTCAATTGCATTTAATTTCATAAACTGTAGCCTCGAAAGGTTTAGCATGGACTGATCAACATCCTGACAAAAGGGTAAACGCAGAGAATTTTCTGTTTTTTACCTTGCTTTTTTCCCCTGTCTATCTTCCTTTTCTCAGACAGATAACACCAGTTCTCTGCTATGGTCAAGGTAGGGGACAGCATGTGGTGACTTTGCTTCATCTAGGAAAAGGCACTGGGGCAGGGATCACTTTTGGTCTTAAACTTTTAAAAGGGTGGGAAAGTGGCATTGATATTCATGGGTGTTTTACTGACATGTTGAAGTTGAGAAGTGAGACACCTGAAGTCAGAATTAACTAATTTAAGTGGTGCTGAGGGGGCACTCTAGGGGGAGGTCACTGGGTTGCAGCTAAGAAAGCATCCAGGCCTCTGAGGTTACCCTCCTGCTGAAACTGAGTGGAATGAGGGATTAAAGAGGGGAACTATGGGCTCTGATTTCCTTGAGACTTTTATTTCTTCATATTTGGACTTTAATTTCTCCACAGGAACCTAACAAAGAGGGGCGGGAGTTATGGGGTATATAAATTGACATTGTTTTAAATTCCTGGAGAAGTCAACCTTTTAAGATGATAAAGTCACCTTCTATATCTCTAGTAATACTTTTTGTTTTAAAGTCTATGTTTTTATTTGAATGTGGTACTATGTCAGCTTTCTGTTAGAGGGTCCAGGTTTGGCTTTATTCTGTAGCAGGTAGGCCACCCTAGCTTTGCCGAGCTTGTGGGGTGCTGCTTCCATGACTCAAAGCATAATGGGCAGAGGGGTCTGCAGCGTCATGAACTCAGGATCTGTGAGAGCTTCTATTTCCAGGAGAGACTGGTCTGTGGCCAGCAATTGCTGTTCTAATGGTGTATACAAGGTCTGTTGCTAATTTTTTTGATATCAGAGGGATTATTCATTATGAATTT
>NW_017731958.1:1072447-1075837 GCF_001890085.2 Hipposideros armiger
CTTATAACTGACAGTGACTTGTAAAGCAATGGGATCCACTTGTCTAGAGGAGGGTAGGGAGAGTTGACAGATCCCATCGGAAGGAGGTGGGAAAAAAAAAAAGGAGACGTTTCCTGATTGCATCCTATCAGTTGTAACCCATTAAATAAAACATTATATACATCTAGCTATGTTTCTATCTACCTATCTATTGTGGGGTTACATGTTTACATTTTAAATTTTTGTTTATCTAGATCTAATTTAAAAATAATGTGTATTATAAACATATTCATAAAAATCTTATTTTTAGTAGAAAATTCAAAAAATAAAAAAGTTTTAGAAGAAAATAAAGTCACCCACAACTTACCCACCCATTTACAATTACTGTTTATATTGTTACTTACAGTATGTTTTCTTCTCATATGGTTATTTTTAAAACAATTGCGATAGTATCATTTATGTAATTTTGTGTCCTGCTTGTTTAATATAGCACTTTTCCCCTTTAAATGTTTTGGATAACACGGAAGAGAAATTATAAAGGCAATAGAATGCATTTATCCTATCCCCATTGCTGGACACTATGTTCCAATTTGTCATGTGGATATCCCCATATAATATATCTCTGTATGTTTTGTATGCTTCGCTGATGATTTCCTTCATCTCATCTTTTAGTATTTTTTTCCTTTCTTGAACACTTATTTTGTGCCAGTTATGATTTAAGAGGCTAGATTATAACTGTTACAAAGAGGTGGCCCCGACTCTTAAGAGGTCACAGTGTAATGGGGAGAGGGATACATAAAAGAGAATTTTGTACATGTGATGATATGAACAGCATTTTGTGGGAAAACAGGGGAAGCATTCCTAACCCAGCTTGGGAAGGTGTGGAGAGAGGTGGGCAGGTGGTAAGGCAAAGGATATGTGTGGGATAGAGTGGTAAGGCTTAGTGAGGGAGGGTGTGTAAGCAAAGCCAGGGAGGTCACAAACAGCACTGTCTGGGGTATCGGAATGGGATACCCCATTTAAACATCATAGTTAAATGGTAGCTATATAATAGACCTACTTTATAAGTTTGTTGTGAGAATAAAATGAGGTCACATAAATTGCCCAGCAAGGTGCCTGGCACATAGGAAGCACTCAAATTTCGCTAATACTTTCATTGTTATCCAGGTTGTAATTATCCCCACTCTATGTTTATATGTTAATAGAATCAAGGCTAGCTCTCTCTCAAATNGGTGATTGATGGGCTGCATACTTGAAAGGTTATGGATTGTCACCTGCATCAGTGTGTGTTCCTTTGCATCCCCCCTGCCACCATCCTAGTTCAGGCAGGGACTGTTGCATATGCTTCCGTGATACTTTCCTTCCTGCCTTCAGCCCTTGCACAGCTTGGTTCTCTTTGTCATTCATAATTCTTCAGTGCCTCCCGACTTGAATGAATAGCACGGCTTCTGTAACTACCGCTTATGACACAGCCCCAAGACATTTTCACAGTTCTTCGTGGCACTGTATTCCCCTGAAAATTGGATGACTCAGTATTCCCTGAGGAAAGTTACACTTTTCAGCCTCTGCACTTTTACTCACGCAGTTCCCGTCCCTGGCACGTGCGTTCTCTCACCTCCTGTTTCACGCTGTTGAAATCTTACCAATCTTTAGAATCTGGCTGAAAATGAACCTTTTCTGAGAAATGTTCCTCTATGCTCCACACTGGAAGCAATCTTCCATTTCTGTATCACCTGCAATGCTTTGTTTTTGTCACTTTTATGGCATTTATAATGCTTTTTATTACAGTTATTTATTCATATGTCTTATCTCCCCTGCTGGATTGCAGGCTTTCTAAAGCACAGGGATTTTATCATATTCATCTTTTTTTTCCTCTTAACATATCAAGGACATAATAGGCCAGGAATATATTTTGAGACATAATGCTTATTAATGTATACGTAAAGTCCCATTTTTGTAAAAGTGTATGTATAATACATAACTGGCGAAATGACACTTTTTTCTGATATCATGGAATTCTGCCTAAATCCTCAAAGTTGAGGACAATGGACAGTAAGTGCTGTCACATTCTCAGAAGAGGTGCTGGGCGACATGCCAGAGGAGTTACTCTGAGTTACTGAACCAGACGGGCCCGGCATCCATCACCATCAGCAGCCTGTTTAATTAAGTCTGGATGTTTATTAGGAGGATTCTTTAAAGGGGGCTGGTAGTAGATGGATGTTTGAGTCTTCTCCATGAGCCACAGGGAGGGAGCTGTAAGAGGATCCCTCACTGGTGGAGGAGTGCCTGTAAGAAGGGGAGCCGGCACTGTGCCCCTCTGCTGGATGTCTGCTGAANCAGCAGCAATGGTGCTACAAAGGCAGTGAGGATGGAAAAAGAGAAATGCGTGTTACAATCTGCTTTCCCCAGAAAGTAGAGCCAGAGACTAGGATTTGGGTGCAGGTAGTTTATTGGGAAGTGGTTCTTGCAAGCAGGAGAGAGAAGTGCGGTGTTTGCTTGAAATGGGGTGCAGGAGGCTGGAGATGAATCTGAGGTCACGTGGAGCTGGCCTCCCACAGTTATGGCTGAAATTAGAGGTGGGCCTTGAGGATGAGATATAGACTCACTGCAGGCATTTCCTGTTGTCCACCCCTCACATAGCTCATATTCTCATGTACCCCACATTCAGTCCACCTTTTCACTGAGACTTTAAGGAGATGGCTGCCTCAATATCTATGTAAGACTTAACATCGTGGGTTAGAAGAACAAGCTTTTAGTCCTTGCTGCTGGGTCACAAAGCCATGACTGACATTTGTTACCACCTATTCTAGATTTTTCTTCGCACTTTGGCAGGTGTAGTCAGCTTGTCTGGCAGGGTGATCCAGACAGAGCCTCATCCCTGAGAGGTCTGAACTCTTGGTTGCCTTGCTCTTATCAGGCATTGGTTGTTGCAGTTGCCTGTTTGCTATGCTAACTGGACAGGAAAGCACCAGAAGACACAGTTGGATACCCCATGTACCAATATACCTCTTCATGCCCCATGACATAGCAGCAATGTTGGTTCTCATGATAACCAAAAGGCAGTGGCCTCTGCAACATAGTAACATTTTGTTGTCTGCTGGGCCACTGGCATAAGGATCCCAAATAATCAGGTTGTTATTTGTAGCGTCAGGTTGAGTGCAGTCCTTGCCATGCCCCCTGGTAGAAATAAAACCCCCTGAGAACCATGACCTCTAATCTAAGGACCCAGGATAGTAAGAAAGGAAGCATACATTTTGCACATCGAGTCACTAGGAGTGATGGACAGACAGGCCATACCACAACCACCTCTTGGTTCTGTCCCCATGGATTCAGCTGTTGGGTCACAGATCCCTTCATCAGCCATTGGTTGAAATTGCATATACTGCACCCTGAGGACAGTACCTCCATCTT
>NW_017731958.1:1081067-1090780 GCF_001890085.2 Hipposideros armiger
AGGCTGATTTGAACTGAAACAGGTCCATAATCTGACTTTGGTAATAACAACATGAATACATGGAGACATTGTTAATTCAAAGTTTGTAACTTGGTCTCTGACTGAGATCCTGTGGATGCTCAAGTCTGAGCTCTTATCTACTGTGGTCTTTCTCTGACTTGGTAAGTTTTCCTGGACCCTTATGGTATCCCTCATTTAGTACTTTTATTGCCTCTATTAATTCCTCAACAGTGATTAGTAATACAAACCTTTAAAATGAAAGGTATCTGTATCCATATTTTTATTGGGAGCAATATGGTGGGGATCTAGGCAGCCAGGCTCATACTTCGCAGCTGAACTTGAGATAGCCTCAAAAAATAGAGTAGATAGAGCAAGTGTGGTGTGCAGAATAATGGCCCCTGAAGAGAGAGTTGAAGATGCTGTGTTGCTGGCTTTGAAGATGGAGAAAGTGGCCATGTGCCAAGAAATGGAGATAGGTTCTAGAAGCTGGAAAAGGTAAGGAAACAGATTCTCCCCTAGAGATTCAAGAAATAACTCAGCCTTAATAACACCTTGACCATTTAGCACACTCAGTAAGACCCATTTTGAACTTCTAACCTTCAGAACTGTAAGAGAATACATTTGTGTTGTTTTAAGCCACTTGGTTTTTGGTAATTTGTTACCACAGCAATAGGAAACTAGTACAGCGAATGTGTGAAGAGGGTGTAAGCAGCAGCACTCTGGGCCCAAGGCTGGTCACAGACTTGGGATGGAGAGTTTCAGGGGCCTGACCAGTGTGAGGGTCCTGTGCATCCCAGCCCTTCCCAGTTCCTGCATCAATCATGTGCATGAGCATTGGGTGTGTCCAAGGCCAGATGGGACCAAAGATCTCTGAGCTTGGCAGGCACATTGGTGAAAAAGCTTTGATTGGCAGAATAGAACATAAGAGGGAAGGAAATAAGGTGGGTGAAAATATTTTATAAAGTAAACAGTCTTTAGGGATAAGAAAATTATTTATGCTATTGAATAAGGCAGAGTTGGAAAATCATACATTATGTTTGTATAGCAGTAGTTGATGTAGCATTTTCATAAATAATTTATTTCTCATTTTAAAAACATATCAGAATAACTCTTCATGGTAGAAGTGGGCAAGAACTGTTATTTTTATTTTATGGTTGAGACAGAAATATTATGAAATACAGAAATATTGTATCATTTGCACAGTCACACAGGTGATGAATGACAGGATTTGAACTCAGGTCTTATGTGTTCCAAATCCTAGTGCTTTTTTCATTACTTGTTGCTGTCTCAGATGAAGACTATAAAAATCACTAGTTCCTTGGTAAATCAATAGTTTATCTCCCCAAGAATGACAGTACCAAAGAGAGGAACTCTGTATAGTTATGTGCACAAACTGGAGATGATGTAGCGTTTCCACCTCCAACTTCTAGCTGTATTCCTTAATAGTTTAACCATTTTGTGATAGATTTCCATCTAGGAAATTAGAACTTTTTATAATTTTTTTATTGTTAAAAAGTTTGTTTTGTTTTTTTAATTGGGGAACTGGGGTAGGGGAACAGTGTTGGGGAATTGGGGAAGGGGAACAGCCAAGTTGTTGTCCTTCAATCTTAATTGTGGAGGGAGCAGCTAGCTCAGCTCCAAGTCCATTTGCCATCTGGCCGCCCCTAGGCAGCTTGCGGCTGCTCAGCTCAAGGTGTCATGTTCAATCTTAGCTGCAGGTGGGCATAGCCCACCATCCCATGCTGGTGTCGAAACAGAAACCTTGTTGTTAGGAGCGCATACTCTCACCAGCTGAGTTATCCTGCCACCTGTTGGCAGCTCAGCAGCAGCTCAGCTTGGGCGCAGCTCACTGGCCCATGTAGGAATCAAAACGGCAACCCTGTTGCTCAGAGCTCTCGCTCTTAATCAACTGAGCCACTTGGCTAGCCCTGTTAAACAGTTTTAAAAAAGGAGGTACACCAGATGATTGGTCTTATTATCCAAAATTTGAGCCTCTCTTCTTATTCCCACTAATTATTTTAGGGAATCAGTGATTTGTACAACTAAAATTAAATTCAAAAGATATTTGGAGATTTAAGAGAGATCTATTGGAATGATGACAGAGACCTGGGCCACAGACATTTAACCCAGAATATTTAAAAATAAACTCCAGGTCTCCTGATCCAAAGATCATAGCTATTTCTATTACGATACACTGAGATTCTGGGTCAGTGTTGTATATGTGAGGGGTGCAAGTTCTGTTCCAACCTGGGCAGCATGATAACCTCTGGGCTTTTACATTCACCCTCAGACCTAGGCACTGTATATGGCATAGACAGCCTTTGGACACCTTGATGACTCAGAGCCAGTGTGTTTTAATGAAGGATCTCTGGATGGTGAACCTGGACATCTGGTCATATTGCTTTCTTACCGCACCAGTACCTTTTCACTTGCTGTTCTCTCTCTCTGGAATGCTCTTCTACCGGACATGTCTGGTTCCCTTGTTTCATTTGCTTTTTAGAGAAACCATTTCTGACCTCTTTATCAAATGTGGCATTTCTCCTCTTCTTTCACTCCCGGTCCCCTTATTCTGGATAGTATTTATACCATCTGACAATACACTGTTCATTGTCTTCATGACAGAATGACAAATGTAAGCCCCATGAAGGCAGGATTTTGTGTTGAATAAGCCTAATTCTCATCTAGAACAGTGCCTGGTAAGCAGGAATCAGTAAACTTTTATCGAAAAGAAAAAAATCCCTCCAGTAATAGTTGTATATCTAAAATAGTGTTTCAAAGATGAATAGTTTAAATAATTTTATATTATGGATCATTTATATAGCATATTAATAAAATATGAACATATTATTTATATAATAATTATAATGTATGTATAATATTATAGGATGTCTGCCAAAGATTTTTCTCATTTAAATGCTTTATTTGCAAGGCTAACTTTGAGCCATGATTTAAAGAATTGAAGTAATTTCTCTTTTAAAGAGGAATTGGTAAACCTCATTCTTGCAACATGAGTTTTTAAAGACTCCAGTGTTGTTTAACAATCCCTTCATTACCACTTAAAATATTTGCATGTGAGAGCTGAAGTGCTAGTGCAAGGCAAGAGTCCTTGTTAAGCTACTTGTTACCTTCTGGGGATTACTTTTCAATACTGGCTAGCTTTGTGCTTCTAGTTTTCATGCTCAACCTAATATAAAACTGAAATCAGAAAGATATCCTACTGTTAAAGTCTTAAATCGTTACTTTAGCTATGGTTTCCCAATTTGCCCAGTTATTAGAATTACCTGAAACATTTGTCACAACTAAAGCCCACCCCCTCCCCAATCAGAATCATTGGACGCTGAGGTCTAGGAAACTGTATTTTTCACCTTATGATGCTTTTTATCATTAGACAACTTTGAGAAATTGCTGAATACCAATGATTCTTATACAGAGTGCAACAAGGGAACTTATTAAACATGGGTTTTTAAGATTTTGGAAGATGTGAGTGGTCTATTAGCCCTGGAGAAACAGGGTCTCATGAGGGTCGATGTCAAGTACCTGGATTGGCAGAATGGGGTCTGTGGTCATCAGAGATGGACAGCTTATCTAGCTTGGAAATCCTAGAAGGCAGACAAGTACCGAAAGGACAAAATAGGAAAGAGCCTTAAGCTGGGAATCATGGCATTTGGATCAACTTTGTCACTAGCATAACTCTCAGAACTTAAGAACAAGAGGCTGACTTTAACATGAAGTCCATCTGAACCAAGGTATTTGTATGCCTGTTGAGAAAGTGAACACTTGTGGGTCTGGATTTGCAGAGCAAGCAGCAGGATCATTCCAACTGGCTAGGAAATTAAATAACTATAATGCAAGGAGGTAGTGATATTGGTTGAAGTCTAAAGAGGGAGGAAGCCATAGTTGCTGGTGGCTTCTGATAACTTAGACTTTCTTAGTCCCCAAATATCCTCCTTTACACTTCCTCAGAGAGTGGCTTTCAGATCACTTCCATCAGCGTTGCAGGGGGTGGGGGGAGGTTGTTATAAATGCAGGTTTTTGGGCCCTACTTTAAAAATCTGTAGGAGTGAGGCCAGGGAATTGCATTTTTAAAAATTCTTAATGATTGTTATCCATACTGACGCTTAAAAATCATGACCTTATCAGAGGCCCTGAAGCCTGAAATATATCTAGATAGGCTTTTTACTCAGTAAAAATGTAAGCACATTGGGAAGAATATTACATTAAATAGATTATCAGACATTAGAAGAATTAGCTCTCCAGAGGAAAAAGGAGCTGAGGTAAGAATTTGGGAGAGGGGGAGGAGGAGGAGGAAGAAGTCAATGAAAAGTAAAGGCAAAGAAACTTTCTTTGTTGGCTCTACCTGAGTTGGTTTTACATTTATATGGGGGAGAGGCATTCAGAGGGATGGGAAAATTGGGGGCTTTATTTACCGATGGGTTCCTGGAGCACCTTCAACACAGAAACAGAAGTGTGCTGGTGTGGCTGGGGCAGATCAGTAGGGTATTTCTATTGTAAAGTGAAGAGATGTTTTATGGGAGAGTACAAGTGTTCTCCCTGAAAGCTTAGGGCTGTACTCCAATGTTTCTTAGTCCTTTAGTAACTGTTATAGTTCTGTTATTGATTATTTCAAAGACCCCTGTAACTTATTATGCTTCCAGGCTTAAAGGGTGCTCTGGTTCTAGTGACTAGTTCTTTTAAAAGAAATATTCTAAAAAAAAGAAAGGATTTTAAAGTTCAACTCCCGTAGTTGGTGGGCATATTCTGTAAAAAGATCCAATGATCTTTTTTTCTAATTCTACCCTCATAAAACAATCATTGGATTTTAATTTGGCCTCTTGAAGGTAACTAACATTCTGAAAATGGCTAGTCCACTTCTCATTGTAAATTATTAAATTGCCATTTTGGATTAAGAGCAACACTGTTGTGAGTTTAATATCTAGTGGGCATGATTTGTCTCCCAGGGACTCATCACTTTTGGGTAACCTGATAAAATTGAGTTTATTAACTTGTAAAGCAAAGAATCAATTTCCTCTCATCTCACCAAGATGTAGATGTCTTATGTCAGGACATCTACCTATCAGGATGAGAAGGCCAATGAATTAGTTATCTATCACTGCATAACAAATTTCTCTAAAACTTTGGCTCTTTAAGCAATAAATATTATTTTACAGTTTCTGTGGGTCAGAAATTCAATAGCAGCTTAGCTTGATGGTTCTTGCTTGGGGTCTTTCTTGAGGTTGCAGTCAAGATGTAAGCCAGGGCTGCAGTCATATAAGGCTTACTGGAGACTTAAGGGTTTGCATCCAACATGGTTTGCTCATGTGGCTGGCAAGTTGGTTCTACTCATGGTGATAGGCTTTAGTTCCTTTTTGCCTAGGCCTCTCAACAGGCTGCTTGAGTGTCTTCATGACATGGCGACTGCCATACTGCATGGCTAGTAATCCGAGATAGAACAAGGCTGAAACAGCAATGTTTTTATTTCTGCGGTATTTGTTACTCAGGCCAGCCACGCTTCATTTTGGGAGATGAGGATGAGGAGTACCAGGAGGCAATGATTATGAGGGCAATCTTGGAAGGCTGGCTATCACAATATCACAAATCCCATACTTATTACATTATATTTATTTAATTTGTGCCTCTTTAAATTAAAATCATATAATTTCTCAGGTTCCATCTTCTAAATAAGAATGCCATTTGCTTTTAGTTTCTTCTTTTATACCCCTTGGGAATGGAGAACAGATGAGCAGTTTTTCGCATTAGAAAATCATAATTTCTCTCTTACTGAAAAACATTTTATGACAATATACCACATTTAGGTTTAGTCTAAAAGTCCCTGGTTGTGTGTCTTTGCATCCTCCACTTTTCATTTTGTTCTTTGGCTAGCAGTGAGACTCCATGGATTTAAAAAAATCATAAGGCATATTTTTTCAGGACTTCATGTAGTGCAATTTTTAAACCTATAAACACAATTTATGTTTATGCATGTCTTCTCAAGTTGGTAAAATAAGAATATTTATGTAGTGTTATTTCTACTTTTTCAGAAATGGATTATAGAAATTATTATCAGTGAAGAATTTGGGGTTTTTTTTGACAGTAACATCTTTGCTGCATCATTCTTACAGGAAATTTTCTCAACAGCAGTATTTGTGTTCTATGTGTGGAAATAGCTATAAAATACGTTCAATTCTCTGAAAATCTCAAAGGAAGAGTTACTGTGATAAAATTTTTGACACAAATGTTTCACATTTTTAGCTCTTGCAGTAGCTCCACAATTCTATGGGGGTGGGGGTGGGGAGTGAATATGTATACATATGTATGTAAGAACAAAATACCTCAAATATATGGATAATGATTTCTATTTTAAGAAAATAAAAGGAAATATCTTTATCCTAATTTGTATTTTTTAGCTTTAGAAACACATTTCCCCTTGCAGATGTGGTAAAAAGATAACTCTCTCACTGACTGTTTACAGGTAGCAAAGAATTATAATCCCTTAACTATTAGTCTGTATGGTTGCTGACTCAGACTTTGTACATGCTACTAGGAGAGGTGAGAGAGAGGGCTTAGAAGCTGTTGCTGTGAATCTAGGAGAAAGTCTACTGAAGCCAGAAGGTAAATTGTAAATAGGGGATAATAGCACCTACTCAGGTACATAATAGCACCTACTCAGGGCCAGGTACATAATTTGTGGGGCCCAGAGCAAAAGGAAAATGCTGGATTCCTTGTTAAAAAATCAGGAAAGAAGTGCTATTATAAGTACTGATATGTTGGTTAAGAGCTCGCTCAAGAATGCGAGCTCTGAGCAACAGGTTTGCCGGTTTGATTCACTGTCTGAGCTGAGCTGCCGCTGAGCTGCCAATGGGTGGCAGGATGGCTCACCTAAAAAAAAAAAACAAAAAAAACCCCAAAGTACTGATATAAAAAGTTTTTTATTTATAAATATTTTATTAATTATAAATGATATAATCATTATAAAGAAAAATTAAAAATTTAAATTATTATCATAAATTTTACCATTCATCTTTATTTTGTATAATGCCAATGTATATTTACAATATACAATTGTAAATGCAAATATAAGGGCATTTAACTCATATGTGGAATTGCGAGCATTCCATACATAGTTCATACATGCATATATATTTCATTCTTACCAGAGCAGTGGGGAAAAAACTGCATAGAACTAACTATTTAGTTTACTTACTTATATGTGTACATTTTACCAACACTCTCTACGCTTAACTTACTAATGAGGAAGGGAGGACTGAAATGAACCCAACTGGGGATTGCCTTATCTTTCCCTTATTTTTCTATGACATCATATTCAGCATTAGTGATACTGAGAAGTAACATGATAAAAAAAGGATATAATAGGGTTCCTCAGTCATTCATGTTTCATAGAATATCATTACCTTCTTTTAGTGTTCCAAACAACTCCTGGTTCAAAAGGATAAAGCATGGACTCTCCAATCTGTCAGTGACCTAGCTTACTCAGTCACAGATGTGCTGTATGGAACATGACCACAGAATTCTGGTGGACTCATTATGCGTTAGATTTTAGTAGACTCAAAGTGAAATAAGCATGTTATAGAAGCCACGAATGCTATATGCGAATGGAGTGGCAAGTTACAGCTGACATACACACGTACCTACTCTACCTATATGCATGCTCCATTGTCCCATTGAACTTCACTTATTAAACGCATGCAAAACAAACAAACAAAAACAAACAAACAAAAAACCCAAAACATAAAACACATGCTCAAAGATAAAATTATTAAAAATTTCAAGATGGTGACCTTTTGGATTCTGTCAAGATGGTGGAATAGGTAAACACTGTGCTTACCTCCTCTCATGACAATTTCAAAATTACAGCTAAACTACAGAACAACCACCACTGAGAATTGTGTGAACCAAAGCCTAGCTGAACCGAAGCCCTACAACTGAAACCCAAGGACGTACAGAAGAAACCACCTCGAGACTGGTAGGAGGGGCACAGACACAGAACAGGCTGGCCTCACATCTGCGTGTGACCATTAAAAATTGAGGGGATAACTTGGCTGCAGAGGTTCCCCTGAAAGAGTAAAGGGTCCTAGCCCCACACGAGGCTTCCTAGCACAGGATCTCAGTGCCAGGGAGAGAAGTCCCCACAACATCTGGCTGTGAAAACCAGCATAGATTGTGGCTGAGTGAGACAGAGGGTGGCTGGAGTCCCAGGTATTCCTCATAAAGAACCCATGCAAGGACTTAATCCCTGGCAGACTCACTTGCTCTGAACTCCAGAACAGGGGCAGAAGCTAAAAAGGCACAAGGGACCTATGGGGAGGAACTGAGTTAAATGGCTGCAGGTCAAGGGAGAGGGACAGCTTTCTCACAGATGGGCGAGCTGGTAGAAGCCAATATTTCTTTCTTGGGCCCCTCCCACTCCCAGTATGCAGACCAGGTGGCTGCCATATCTGAGTCTTTATCAACCTGGTTAACACTGTTTGTTTGCCCTGATTTCCTGAGACCATGTCGTACCCAACTTTCAGGCCCACCCAAGCCTTTTCCAGTGGCTTTTCCATATAAATGGCTTATCTTGGCTCATGCTGTGGAGTTTCCTAAAATTTCTCAGATTTACAAGATTCAAATGAGCAGCATCTGGTTTTGGGCATCCTGTACCTCTGGGTGAGCAGCCCTAAGCTTATCATTAGTGACAGGTGGCCTTAGTTTGCAGCTTGGCCTCTTGAGGCACCTCCAAGCCCAGTGCATTTGATGGCCATCTGCGTACTGCTTTGTGGCTCAAGCCCCAGGTAGGGCACAGGCTGCAGCTGAACTTGGCCTGCAGCGGGTCTCCTCCCAGGAGGCCCCGGAGCTAACACATCTGGTGGCTAGCTTCAAACTAAGCAGAAGCATCACCCCACTACCTCCAAGGAGGACACACGCAAAGGCCAGACTGGGCAGGTACCAAAGCCCTGCTAACGCGAATCCTGCTCTGTGGGGTCAGCCCCTGCACAACAGCTCCTTCACTGTAGTCACTGCCAGTTGGCACACCAATCAGCCTGGGTCAATACCTCCCATTGATGTGCAACAGCAACCAAGGCTCAACTACAACAGGAGGGCACACACAACCCACAGAAGAGACACAGCTAGAGTACCAGGCTCAGGTGACCAGGAAAACTGTGCCACTGAGCCCCACAGCACACCTACTACATAAGGCCACTCTACTAAGACTGGGAGACATTGCAGCCCTACTAATACACAGAAACAAACAAGGGAGGCAGCCAAAATGGGGAGACTAAGAAATATGTTCCAAATAAAAGAACAGAACAAAGCTCCAGAAAAAGAACTAAGCAAAATGGAGACAAGCAATGTACCAGATGCAGAATATCAAACACTAGTTATAAGGATGCTCAATGATCTCAAGGAAAACTTCAACAAAGAGACAGGAAACATAAAAATGGAGATAGAAAACAGAAAAGGACCAGTCAGAAATAAAGAATATAATAACTGAAATGAAGAATACTTTAGAGAGGATTAACAGTAGATTAGATGAGTCAGAGGATCCAATCAGTGATTTAGAAGATAAGGTAGCAGAAAACACCTAAACAGTACAGCAAAAAGAAAAAAGAATCCCTCAAAAAAGAGAGAATTTAAGGGGCTTCTGGGACAACATCAAGTGTACCAAATTTGTATCACAGGGGTACCAGAAGGAGAAGAGAGAAAGCATGAAATTG
>NW_017731958.1:1091570-1102335 GCF_001890085.2 Hipposideros armiger
AAAATACGAATAATAAAATGGCATTAACTACGTATCTATCAACAATTACTTTCAATGTAAATGGGTTAAATGCCTCAATCAAAACAGGGTTGCTAAATGGATAAGAAAAGAACACCCTTACATATGATGCCTGCAAGAGACTCATTTCAGGTCCAAAGACATATGTAAACTGAAAGGAAAGATATGTTAAAAAGATATTTCGTGAAAATGGAAACGAAAATAAAAAAGCTGGGGTAGCAATACTTAGCCCAGAGAAAAGAGACTTTAAAACAGAGAGACAAAGAAGGACCCTCTAATCCCACTACTTCTGGGTATTTATTGGAAGGAACCCAAAATGCTACTTTGAGGAGACTGTGCATCCATATGTTTATTACAGCATTGTTTACAATGGCTAAGATGTGGAGGCAGCCTGGGTGTTTGTCGATGGATGTATGGATAAAAAGGAGGTGGTACATAGTACATACAATGGAGTATTGCTCAGCCATGGAAGGGAATGGGTTCTTGCCAACTGTGGCATCATGGATGGACCTGGAAGGTATTGTGTTGAGTGGAGTGTCAGACAGATGCAATGTGATTTTGCTTATATGTGGAATCTAAAGAACAAAATAAACAAGCAAACAAAACAGAAAAAAACTCATAGATAAAGAACATTTTGATAGTTGCCAGATGGGAGGGGTGTTGGTGTTTTGTTAAATAGTAAACAAGATTAAGAAGTACAAATAGGTTGATACACAGTAGTCATGGGGATGTAGGTTATAGCATAAGGAATACAGTCAATAATATTGTAATAGGTATTATGGTGTCATATGGGTACTAGATTTATCAGGGTTATAGATGAGAGGGTGTTTGTGGGCAGGGTGAAAAAGGGGAAGGGATTAAGAAGTACAAATTAGTAGTTACAGAATAGTCATGGGGATATAAAGTAAAGCATAGGGAATATAATGTGGTAATATTATTGGTGGGTACTAGAGTAGTCAGGGGGATCAGTTCTTAAATTATATAAATGTCTAACCACTATTTTATACACCTAAAATTAATATAAAATAATGTTGAACATTAACTGTAATTGAAAAATTAGAAAAGGAGGGGAGAAGGTGAGGGGAATAAGGAGTCATGGGGATGTAATGTACAGCATGAGGAATATAGTCAATAATATTGTAATAGTGTAGTACAGTGTCAGATGGTTGCTAGAAATATCATGGTGATCACTTCTTTAGGTATATGAATGTTAAATAACTATGGTGTATACCTGAAACTAATATAATATTGTATATTAGCTATATTTTAATAAAAATCTTATAAATAAATAAATAAATAAATAAACATCACCTTTGTAAAAGAAGAAATTTCAAGATGGCAACAGCAGAGGTTTTAAACAAGTGTAAGACCCTTCTGAGAGCAGGGCTGTATGTGATTGCACTCATCACATGCTCAGGAGGCTGGCCCTGTACCTACTTTATAATGTTGTTAGTCCCCTAGCCTAGTACATAGTAGGTGCCAATAAATGCCCTCCCATTTTCTTATAGAAAATATTAGATTCCTTCAGAGTAGACATAAATGGAGGCAAGACTCAAAACCTTGATGCCCAAGAAGTGATGAAAATTGAATTCACATTCGACTTACTACTTGTCCTAAGAGAAAGAATTACAGCATACTTTCAAGTTTCTTCAGAAAGGAATTGAAATCCTTTGCACTTTTGCCCTGATTCAATCACCATGATTGGTTTGGTCAGTAGGTGAAATTAGGGGATAGCCATTTGCTGTGATTTGCCAGTCCTTACTTATAAAGCTGCCTCTCCCCCTCAAATCTCTCTCCACTATTTACTTGACACAGTGTTTCCAAGTTCAACATTGGACATTCATTCCTCTGGGTTAAAGTACTGTCCTATTTTAAAACACTGTAGCTAAAGTGGTTTTGTTCAAATCACTTGAAGTGTTTAGAAAAAGAAAAGGGCAAGGTTCCTATGGGAAACATTTTGACTTTGACAGCCATATTTAGTCAGAATTTAGAGAAAGAAATAGATTCCTTTAGGAAGGGACCTGGAGGAATCAGCGATAATTCTGATAGAGTCCTCCCTATATGTTCCTCAGATATGGTAATTCTCTCTTACTCCTTCCTTCCTTCCTTCCTTCCTTCCTTCCTTCCTTCCTTCCTTCCTTCCTTCCTTTCTATTAGTTTCAGGTATACAAAACAATATTTACACCCCTCACAAAGTGATAACCCCCCTCCCCCCAACCTACTACCTGTCTGACATCGTATATAGCTGTTACAATACCATTGACTATATTCCCTATGCTGTACTCCATTTGAAATGACATGGTGGACCTAGAGAATATTATGCTAAGTGAAATAAGTCAGATGGAGAAAGACAAATACCAGATGATCTCACTTATATGTGGAATCTAAAGAACAGAATACATGAACAAACAAAACAGAAACAGACTCAGAGATATAGGGGAAAAAAACCCCTGATGGTTGCTAGATGGTGGGGGGATGGGGCAGAAGGTAAAGGGATCAGAAAGCACAAATTAGTAGTCACACTATTGTCACGGGGATATGAAATACAGTTTGAGGAATATAATCAATAATGTTGTAAAAATTGTGTAGGGTGTCAGATGGGCACTGGAATTATTAGGGAGACAACAGTGCTGGCGAGTTTGTGGAGAAAAGGTTGGTGGGATTGCAGGTTGGTGCAGCCACTATGGAAAACAGTGTGTGGAGGTTCCTCAAAAAATTGAAAATGGAGCTTCCTTATGACCCAGGAATTCCACTCTTGGGTATATATCCAAAGAAATCCAAAACACTAATTTGAAAAAATACATGCACTTCTATGTTTATTGCAGTGCTATTCACAATAGCCAAGACATGGAAACAACCGAAATGTCCATCAGTAAACGACTGGATAAAGAAATGGTGGTACATTTATACAATGGAGTGTTACTTGGGAATGCTTTCTTCAAAGGTCAACTTCAGAGAGTTGTGAATCAGACCAGAAGCTTTGTTGGAGGCAAGTGCTTGGTGCTGGAAGAGCTTATAAAGACTTATCTTGGCTGTGGAAGTCAGGGGAGGGTTAAAATTACAGGATTTTGGTCAAGCTATTTATTGTACTGGAGACTGTTTGGCCTGAATGTTTCTCCTCCCAAGTATATTTGCCTCACACATTTTCTAAGTAAATGTTCTTGTGTTTTCTCCCCTCTCTTTCATCTCTCCACCCCTAAATGTTTGTACCCTTTGGCCCTTCCTAAATAGGTACTGTGGCACAGTGGGCAAGGAGTGCCTAGGAGGCCTCGACTAGAAGCTGGACTCATAAGTTCAACCATCCTATTTGGGGAACACATCTGAAAATACAAATAAACTTGGGATGGTAACAGATTAATGAAATAATCTCAAAATTACTATATTGAGTTTTTCTGTGGGCCAGCTCCTACCTAAGGGCTTTGCAATTGTTATTTCATTTCTTTCTCGCTATAATCATTTGAGTTAGGTTCTTCTTATTTCCATTTCATGGATAAAAACCTGGCATATGGCAGGTAATATTGGACATTATTGCCTTGATGAAAATTGGTTTGTTAGAGAGTTTGTGGTTCAGTTTTTGCCATAATAATTCTGAGTAACAAACCATCTCAAAAACTCAGTGTCTGGCAAAGACAGACATTTTTATATTTTTGCTCATGGGGCTGTAGGTTGGCCGTGGCTCTGTTGGATTTGGCTAGAGTCAATTGCATTTACAACTGCTACCCAAATTTTCTCTTTCTCCTTGGACCAGAAGCTCCCTGGGGGTGTTATTTTTCTCATGGCAAATCACAGGAGCACAAAAGCACATTTAGGGTCTCTGCTCATGTCACACCCACTGACATTCATTGGCCAAAGCAATGTCAGTGTCAAAGAGGCAAGAAAGTATATTTTACCCTCAGTGAGAGGGAACTACAAAGTGACATGGCAAAGGGCGTGGGTGTATAATGTATTAGAAGGGGAACACTTGGGACCAATAATCCATTCCCTCTAGTTGCAGTAGGGCAGTGAGAAAATGTCAGTCACATTGGGCAGGGAAGAAGGGAGATAGAGAAGGGGATGCATGGTGCATGGTGGCAGGTCTGGCACAGAGCAGCAGGAGGTGTCCAGTGAGGCAATGGGCATGCCAAGAAGGAAAGTAACATCCCCTCATCTCCTTTTTCTGAGCCCAAGCCAGAGGATCTACCTAGCAAATTTATTTGTGATTGTTCTCCCAAATAAGTGGACCATTTAGTGAGAACAATGGCAGTATCGATTTTGAACCGTTATATTCTCCCAGCCCCGAAAAGTTGTTGATAAGGGTTTCTGGTCACTGCTTATTTTCAGCAGATTTAATGATGTTCATTAAGATCCTGGCCCGAATATCTTCATTGTGTCACAAATAATATTCCGAGTAGCTTTCCTAAAAGGATCCCACTGCTCATAGCAATGGGGATGCTTAATTTACGGGCAATATTTTGAATCTGAGTCCAACCGTTGGTTCCTCTGGGGTTTTGACAAGACTGTGTTTGGGAAAGAGCTACCATATAATTGTCCCAGCTGCCATAGACAATGTGAAGTCATAACAACATTAATAGCATGTTGCAAACTTTTTTTAGTTTGTAGCTTGGGGGATGTATCTAATCTTTGCAGAGGAGGGGATGAGATTGGACAGAAGGGTCAGAGCCAGATGATAAAAGTCTTGGGAATCCATGATAAGAAGTTTGGACTTTATGGAGGATTATTGAGGGAAGAAAAGAGGAGGAAATAAAATGCTGAGATTTATTTTTTAGGAAGATAGTTCTGACAGCATGGGAAAAAATGGATCTGAGAGAAGATAATGGGTAGGAGATAGGGACACCGATTTTTAATTTACTGTGATGTTTTAGGCAAGAGACAGAGCCATCATGTTCTTTTTCTTGGGAGCATCCTTTTGGGACCGTCTGTCCCAAACATTCTCTAGTACTTTAAATTTTAAAACAACAAAATTCTGGAGAGCTTTAGTTGGAAATACCATCTGATTTTCAGATTCATATTATTTTAAAAAATGCTTCCTAAAATGCTTGGCAAAAAGTAGGTGTTCATTATTTGCTAAATTAGAAAAATAATTGAGTTCTACAAGCAAACTACTTGCTTTCTCTCCCTCTTTGGTGGTTGTTTACTGAAAGAAAAAAAAGAAGGTGTACCTTGTAGTATACCCAAGAAGAGCGAGCTTTGTTAAGACTCCAGTCTGTAAGGGGTAATAACACGCTCTTGTTTTGCTTGCTGTCGGTTTTAGCTTCTCGTCTATAAAGGTCACAGACCACCCCTGTGTCAGAGAGGGGAGGAAGAGTTTGCTGTACAAAAGGCACATTTGCTGTTAGCTTGTCAGGCATAGCTGGAATCATACATGGAGCCCTTCAGTTCAGGCTAAAGCAGTTCAGAGTGTGGAAGAGAGTGAGTGTAGCATCTCTATTTAATGCAACTTGTTCAAGGGCCTGGGGCCAGCCCTGAAAGTTGGCAGGGATCCTTCTCTCATTTTTGAAAGGCAGTTCTCCTCATACCTGGCAGTGCTCACCGAGAATCAGGGATTCGGCTTCGCCTGGGGACTCTGAACTGTGTCCAATCTGTAAATGCCGCAGCTGCACTGGATTACCGTCTGCTGAGGGCACCCAAGTTCTCTTTCTCTGTGAGGTAGTGGAGTTTCCACATCCACATGGTCTCCCATTTCAAAGGGTCTCTTGTTCTATTAACACCTTTCCTCCTTACTGTTGATCCTTTACTGTGAGTGTGTGTGTGTCTCTTTCAACCACCCTTAGAGTTTGACTGATTAATCTCATATTGGGTATTGGGGGGAAGTGGACTCTGTACCCCAGGTTGGAAATATGGTGGGTGTTGGAAGTTGTAGATGTGTTCCTGCTTTATCACTTCACTTCAGCTTAGTTCTGGCATCCTTTGTGAAGTAAATGAAGAACCCAGTCTTATGAAGTAGGGCCCTTTATATCAGCTCAACAAAAGTTTGAGGAGTGATGCAAAGCATTGCCCTGACAGCTCTGCCCACATCTCCAGCTGTGCTTTGGAAACCATAAAGGGATTCTAACTCATGAACCTCACTGTCTACACTCCTAGAAAAATACAGACAATTCTACAGCTCTGGTAGGGTTAGAACTGGGTTTAAACCTGTCAATGATTAGTGACAATGATCATGAAAGGACATTGGCATCACTCCAGTGGACACAATTCTCAGGTTGACATCAAATGGCTGCCTCTGTCATCAGCATAAAACATGCTTTTAAGGTTGCTGTCACCTTACTCTCACCTCTGTAATCAATAAACATTTCCCAGGAACAGCCTATAAGATCAGAATTTTGCTCTGCCTGAGCAGCCTAGCTCTTTAGTATGTAAAATAAGCATTGATTTTTATCATTGTGCTTTTGGTTTCAGATTTTAAATAGCCATCTCAATCTTTGACAGGGGATATGAGACAAATGCTGCTCATTTATTCATGGCAATCACTTCAGACATTAAAATGCAGACCTTGTTCCCCCCCCCCCACTCCTCCCTCTTAGGATCATTTTCCACTCAGGATCTCTGAGGACAAAAGCAATGTCTAGACAGGATGTAGACCTTGCCAGGTGTGCGAAAATTGGGTTGCTCAAATCCAAAGAGGATATCTCAGGCAAGTGGATAGAAGACAGTGATTTCTGTGTCAGGGAAGAAGAGTTCATGGAACATTACTGTTAGGTGCTTTGTACAAGGAGAGGAAAATGTACTATTTAACCTATCCTGTCCTGAAATTAAGGTTTCAAAGAAATTCTCTTTTGGGATTAGAGGCATTTAATACAGTCACTGGCAGTAGCTTCTTGTCTGGAACTCTCTGAGACATAGCTCATATGCCTGTGCCTGGAACTGGGAGGACAGTAGAAAATTGGCAGTGCACAGACTGTCAGTAGAAGGCAAAGGTAGCCCCTGGAGCGGTGGAGCTGAGCCTGTCACGGTTGATATTAATAGCTTTCCTTGAGGTCTGGAGTAGGCCATAGAAAGTATCTGGGCTGTAGACTGGCTGCTACCAGCAGCGGGATGAAGAGGCCTCATACAGAGGCTGTGAAGTAGACAACCCATTGGGAACCTCGGTGGAAAACTGCAGCCTTCCTCCTGACACTAAGGAGCTGTGGAGATACAGCCCCATTGGATGCTCACGACCATCAGACCTGCCATAAGATAGAGCCAGCAGCTGGATGCCACCAGCACCAGGAGCCGGATAAGTGGGGATGCCAGCAGCCAGGGCCCGAGGAAAAGGGACTGTGAACCAGCTGTGCAACCTGTCTCTTATCAGCAGACTCTCCTTGGCTGTACGAACTTGCTGCCAGGAAGCAGTGGGCTGGCTTATGTAGAAGTTTAGAGTGAAAAGGTTACAGGAGAAGAAAGCTCAAAAAGAAACCTTGGAGCTGTGAATGGTGACTGAGCTAGTACTTGGATTTCACTGAAAGACAAGAACCAGGTTTTAAACTAAAAGTGACTTAAACATTATTGTATTTGACTGTGTTTATCAGAATGGAATAGACTAGATGGTATGTTTAAGGCTGACTGGGAGTTCAGAGCCAAGATAGTCTCATTTGGGAGGGTTACTATCTTGTGATGAGTCTTTAATCATATCTGCTACAACAGTGACCTGGAGGTCCACTGTCCAATGTCACCTGGCAGAGCTCCTCCTTCGGTGCTTTGCTCCTGTTCTGGAAGTCCTACCAGTCCTAATAGAAGGGATATAGAGTGGCAGGGGACAGCCTCAGAATGTCAGTAGGCTTGAGCTCCATTGTTTAGGGCTGGCTGAGATATAAGGAATGAGGAGCTGGCCATGTGGACAGTCATGTGAAGAGTGAAAGGAAGAGAGACTGGAGTCATCCTCGAATCTCCCCTTTCTCTCATGTCTTTCAGCCCATCTCCAAAAATGTATCTGGAATCTACCCTCACCTCTAGCATATGCAGAGTTGCTGAAGTGGAAAAGAGCTCGCTGAGCTATAGAAGGGGTGACTGGAGATTCAGAGCAAGGTGGAGAGTGGTGAAGACATAGATGGGGGTTGGTATTATAAGACATTGTGGGGAGGTCAAGGGGTTTAGATTTTACTCCAGGTGAAACAGGAAGCTACAGAACAGTTTTAAGAAAGGAAAAGGCTGGGTTCAAAATATGTGTTAGGATTGCTTTTTCTTCCATGTGTCTAGTGGATTGGAGTAGGGCAAAGCAAGGGAGAGCAGAGAAGAGGCAATTGTAGTAATCTAGGTAAGACATAATGGTCACCTGGTATACCACTGGTGCAGAGAAAGAGAAGAGGTGTGGGTAGAGTCTAGATATATTGGGTTGTCGGAAAAGTCATGACGTATTTTTCTATGTTTTTCATTGCAAAAAATGCGTCATGACTTTTCCGCCAACCCAATATTTTTGGAGATGGGTTGAAGGGCATGAGAGAAGGGGGGATTCAAGGATGACTCTACATTTCTGGCTTTAGTAACTATATAGGATCAATTGGATAGGTGCCATCCTATCCAACTAATAGATGAGATGACAGAGTCCCATACTGGATATGTTGAGTTTGAGATGTTTGTAAGACCTTCACTTAAAGGTTTTAAATGGCTGTTGCCTGAGCCTGAGGCTCAGGGGGAAAAGTTTGAGCTCAATATGTAAATTTGGGAATCTCTAGCATACAAATAGTCTATAATTCATTGAAAATTGGTGAGGCCACTCAGAGAAGGAAGACAGAGAAGAGAAGAGCACCTAGGAATGAACACTGGGGCATTTCAAAATTCAGAGGTAGAGGAAGAAGAGGTAGGAAGTAGATGGAGGAAAAATGATGAGTGAGGAAACCTGGAGAGAGTGGAGTCATGGAAACCAAGAGAAGAGAGGGTTGAGACTGGAGGTTTCAGAGCAAGGTGGAGAGTGGTAAAGACATAGGTGGGGGTTTGATATTATAAGACATTGTGGGGTAGGGGGTGGTAGATGAGGGTAAAAGGGATCAAATATATGGTGATGGAAGGAGAACTGACTCTGGGTGGTGAACACACAATGTGATATATAGATGATATATTACAGAATTGTACACCTGAAGCCTGTGAACCTTTACTAACAGTTGTCACCTGAATAAACTTAAATAAAAAAAAAGACATTGTGGAAAGGTTAAGGGGTTTAGATTTTATTCCGATTGACATAGGAAGCTATAGAATGGTTTTAAGAAAGGAAATGGCTGGTTCAAAATATGTGTTAGGATTGCTTTTTCTTTCATGTGTCTAGTGGATTGAAGTAGGGCAAAGCGAGGGAGAGCAGAGAGGAGGCAGAGGAAATAATACTGGAAGGCTGAATAAGATGAGAACAGAGAAGTCTATTGAATTTGGCAGCCCTAGTTTTTCAATATACTAGGTACTTCAATATAAGTGGTTGGTTAATTTTTTGCTAATATAGTTTGTTTAACTGTTCACTGATAAGTAATCCAATAAGATATAGTTTGTTGTAGTATCATTATCTAATGATATAGAAAATTTTACACACTTTTATTGTACATAAGATATTTTTATAAATGACTGCCTTTATTCTATTAAACGACGACTTTTCAGAAGTTAATTATTACCTAATTATAATACTCTCCAAGGGCATTTATTTCAAGAGGCTCCTGAATTTAGCAATTTTTTTTCAAATTATTTTTTAAATTAAAAATTAATTATTTATTTCTTATTTTTTAATTTTTCAATTGCTGTTAACATACAATATTATATTAGTTTTAGGTGCACAACATATGATTAGACATTTATATCCCTTACAAAGAGATCACCCCAATAAGTCTAGTACCCCCATCTGGTACCATACAGTGTTATTACGGTATTATTGACTGTATTCCTTATCATGTCCTTTACATCCCTGTGACCATGTTTATAACTGACAATTAGCACTTCTTAATCCCTTTTACCTTTTTCACCCATTCCCCAATCCCCCTCTTATCTGGCAAACATCAATTTGTTCTCTGTATCTATATTTGTTTCTGTTTTGCTTGTTTATTTATTTTGTTTTTTTAGATTCCACATACAAGTGAAATCATATGGTATTTGTCTTTCTCAGTCTGACTTATTTCACTTAGTATAATACCCTCTAGGTCCATCTATGTTGTTACAAATGGCAAGATTTCATTCTTTTATATAGCTGAGTAAATATTCCATTGTATATATATGTACCACCTCTTTTTTATCCATTTGTCTATCAATGAACACTTAGGTTGCTTGCATATATTGGCTATTATAAATAATGCTGCAGAGAGCATAGGGGTACATATATCTTTTCGAATTAGTGGTTTGGATTTCTTTGGATTAATAATAAAAGGAAAATTGCTAGGTCATATGGTAGTTCTATTTTTAATTTTTTGAGGACCCTCCATAATGTTTCCTGTAGTGGCTGCACCAATTTACAATCCTACCAACAGCAAATTTTGAAAAATTGGGCCTCTTAACATACACCTCATATTATGCTATGTGGCAACCCTGACTTTACCCAAATATAAAGTCAGCCTCTTGTATGAGTTAATAATCTGTTAGTAACAATATAAATAAAATACATGCATGAAAGCTGAACTAGCACTAGTATACACAATAAGACAGTATTTATGTTTCACTAATGCATTTCTGCAAGCAGTTTTGTTGGATTAAAATGAATAGAAAATACTGAAGTATATTTTGAAGTCCATTTGGTGATGAAAGAGGATTGGATGAGAAGCAATTACCTCTCAGGTATGGCTTGAAGATCTCTTAGAGCCTCACA
>NW_017731958.1:1109679-1115356 GCF_001890085.2 Hipposideros armiger
CTATTGGGATTTTGATGGGGATTGCATTAAATTTGTATATTGCTCTGGGTAAATTGATCATGTTAACTATGTTGATTTTTCCATTTCATGAACATGGAATGTCTTTCCATTTTTTTGTGTCTTCTTCAATTTCTTTAAAAGAT
Source organism: Hipposideros armiger (assembly GCF_001890085.2). Lineage (NCBI taxonomy): Eukaryota > Metazoa > Chordata > Mammalia > Chiroptera > Hipposideridae > Hipposideros > Hipposideros armiger. The sequence goes on from NW_017731958.1 coordinate 1,109,823, forward strand.
ATTTTATAGTTTTCAGTGTATAGGTCCTTCACATCCTTTGTTAAGTTTATTTCTAGGTATTTTATCATTTTTGTTGTAATTGCAAAATAATTTTTTAATTTCTTTTTCTGAAATTTCATTGTTAGTATATAGGAGTGCAGTAGATTTTTGTATGTTTATTTTGTAGAATTCAGAAAAGTTTCACTGTATTCATTTATTGTTTCCAATAGCTTTTTGGCAGAGTATTTAGGGTTTTCTATTACTTCTGCCTTTTAAATGCCATGTTAGTTCTTCTTTTGTCCCACCTATCTTAGAACTGCACAGGAAAGTGGGTCCTGGGTAATGTCTTTCCTTAGTTTAACCATGTAAACCCTCCCAGCAGGGCTGGGAACCTGAGGACAGTGGGTCTGATCAGAAACAAAGGAAGTTATGAGGTAGTCAACCTCCTTGTGAAGGAGAAAGCCAACATCTTGAGATGCCTCACTTAAATGGTACACGGAAAAGTCCAGATTAGCCAGAATGTTAACTTTGTGCATACCACACTGTATTTCTCTTCTGAACTTCACTTCAGTAAAGCACTTCATAGTTACATTGGTATCTAATATAGTTAGTCTTCTGGAGGCCAAAGGGAAAAAGGGACAATGAGAAAAGGGCTGTGTGTTAATTATTGATGATTTTGATAGTAGCAGAAAACCCAATTAAGAGTAGCTTAAACAAACAGGGACTTATTTTTTGCATATGGTAAGAAACCTGGATGAAGTTTGTCCTGGGCTGGAACAGAGGTTCAATAATGTCATATAGGACTCAGGTTCTTTCTGAGTCCTCTAACTCTTACTCTTTTTGCTTACTATTCTCAACATGTCATTTTTTTGTGCTTGCACTTGTTGCCTCATGGTCTCAAAATGGCTGCCTGAGCCCCAGATATTACATCTTCTTTTAAGACAGGAAAAAGGAGAAAAGTGGGCCCTGAAGCCCACTTTCAGACTCCTCCTTCTGGCCTGTTGGCTAGAACAGTACCCCATGGTTAGCCTTTAGTTACAAAGACATCTGGGAAACACTTTATTTGACAAGTGGAAAGGTGTTACTGTGACTATTTTAAATTGATCATCATAGCTTTTAGACCAGCAGGAGGAAGCCTGACTTCCCTGATATCTACCTGAACAAAAAAATTGATGTTCTGGTGGCACAGAGGGAAGAAATGGTAGTGGTGAGTAGGGACAATATCTTTAGTAGCCAAAGAACAGTTCTTCCACAGGGTATTTTGCTGCTTCTCACATTCTCCTGGTGTTGGGAGGAAAGGTAGTATCTACTTTTATGGTGGATTGTGATGCAAAGTCCCTGTTGGCTCTTAGTGGCAGAAAAATCTGGAGAACCACAACTCTGGAGGTCTTAGAGAAAAATTCACCTGCTGTGGAGAAAATACAACCAAATATTCTGAACCCTGACAATTAGCAAATGACATCTTTAAATTGGAAGGAGTGGTGATGGGTTGGCATCTGGATTATATCTCTATTACAAGACTTATTAAAGATATTGTAATTGTCTGTTTTACATCTGACCCTTTCATGAAGAGGTGAGCTCTTTGAGGATAGAAATCTTGTCTTATTTATCTATGTCCCAGCATAAAGCACAGCATCTGCCTGAGTGAGTACTGATTGTTTGTTACAAGAATTAACTCTCACAGGGGCTGGTGGCTACACATTTGAATAAGTTGGGGAAATTTTTTAATTCCAGTATAGGCTATATCGAAGACCTATGTATGCCATTTCTTCATCCTTTTTCCTAACTTTTGGTTGCTCTAGGCAGCTCTAAATTTTCATGATGTCACTATATAGAACTTATAATTATTAGTGAAGGAAAGGGTCTTTCTGGTATGTACTAGAGAAGAGCTTCTGTTTTAATAGGGGGTCATCATCCTATTATGTACTGAATCTGTCACCAATCCTTATTAGACTTGAATTATGTCATTTTGGTCTTCCATGTAGTTGGTGCACAATAGATATTTATTGAGAGGCAGCATGGCAAAGTGGAGACAGACCTGCTTTGGGACCTGGTGCAACTACTTATTAGCTGTATTATTTAAGACTAATTACTTAATCTTTATGATTTTTCAGTTGCTGAACAATAGAACCAAATGTCTTTCTTTCAGAGATGTGTGATTTTTAGCAGTTTTTNATGGTAAGCACATCTATTTGCCTATTTCAACTATTTCAACCTGAGCATTATTCAAACAGTCTTGCTCTCTGGAGTTTACCAAGTATTTGATCTTTTATAGCAGTATTTCAGAAGCTTAAGAAAAGTTCACTGAAGTAAAAGTTAATTTTGTGGCTTAGCTTTATGATCTATCTTATGTGAAAAAGTGCTACTTGTCTTGAAGGAAACCTAAATTTATCTTAATTTTTACACAATAACTGTTTCCTTTGAAATGACTACGGAGAAATAGATTGTGTTTGATGTCCTCTTGCATAGGAGGTCAAGGTATATCCATTTTTTGGCAGCTTTGAAATTTGAGAAAGAAAGGTCTAAATGACAACAATTCTTGCCTCCCCCTCAGAAAAATTGTTCTGAAGAGCTTTCTGTGCTAACATTGACCATTTCACCAAAATGATTGTGGGTTATGATTCATTGAATTCCAGTGTTTAAAAATCTGTGACTGGAAATGCTGGGTAATAAAACAAGGTTGGTATTTTATTGAACTGCTGTGAAAAATTTTCCCCCTCTTTTTTTCTTGCAAGGAGATGTTAGCACTTCAGTTTGTCTGAAACAGGAATTGAATTGTGTAGGCTCAGTTAACGCTGTATCCCCTTCTTATTCTCACTCTTAATATGTGGACTCAGGGATGGATAGAGTCAGGCAGTGAGGGATACTCTATTTGGGAAAACTAACAATAGAAGTCTAGTTGCCTTAGGCCCCACCTGAAGTGTAGCCTCTTATAAGAAACCTTTTCCGGATCTCCTCAGCTATGTTTATCACTATCTTTGGTGTTTCCTCAGTTTTCATTTCACATTTCATGGAGGGAGGAATTGCCAGATAATCCCCCTTCCTCAATATTTCTACCAGAGAGAGACTCTTAGCTCGAAAAGATAAAACCTGAGCTGTGTCCTTACTTGGGACACAGGGTGCTGCTGTGTGACTCTCTGCCTGGTCTAAGCCCAGGTGAACAGAACTGCAGTTTTCCCTGAATCAAAATGGGCTGCCTGTTGTTTTTCCGTAGCAAGCCAGAACGTACTATTGGAAAAATGTTCTTTTTTTCTATGTGGAGACTTATTGTCTCCAGGGAAAGCTAATGATTGTCACTGAGAAAAGTGCTTATTTAATTGGTCCCCTAATGAGAGAATCAGCAGGTTTGCCACTATCACAGGAGGGAAGCTGGAACTAGAATTGGGGGACACATGTTCACTTTTGTTAAAAGAACTACAATCGGATGGGGGTACTATCACTGCTCACCACCTCATCTGAGGAAGACATTGGTAATAGGCTTTTTCTATGAGTGACGTAGGGAGTGGGTGGGCAGAAATATCAGAGCAGCAGAGGCACTGCGAGTTTTATGTAATAAGGGAATTATTATGGGAATTAGACTGTATACAGTTGAGGAGCTAGGCAAATGAAGATCTTGAAGGAGAGTTGCAGGATCAGAAAAGAAATGACTCACTGGTCCATCTGAGAAGCCAAGCATGTCCAGCCACCAAAGTGGGGCTGAGAAGGGGAAAGTCTATGGTGAACACTTGCCTCTGTGTGGCTACTGCTTCTGGTGGGTGCACAGTCCAGTGTCTGGTAGTGGGCCTGGGGTAAATGAGATCAGCATTTGGGAAGAAGTGTTGGACAAAAAATTGAGGGACACAGGGATGAAATGGAATCTCCTCCTTATTTCTGTATCTCTGCTTCTGTCAACAGTGACCTTTGGAGAGTATTGGTCACTGCTCTACTTCTGTCTTTTAAAAAAATTTTTTTAAATTAAATTTATTGGGGTGACAATGGTTAGCAAAATTACATACTTGTAGGTTTAAAGTGTACAATTCAATAATACAGCATCTATATATCACATTGTGTGCTCACCACCCAAAGTCAGTTTTCCTTTCATCATGATATATTGGGTTGTAGGAAAAGTCATGACGTATTTTTTCTATGATTTTTGTTGCAAAAATGCATCATGACTTTTCCAACAACCCAATATTTTATAACTTTTACCCTCTTCTACTATTTCCCTTCCCCCTTACCCTCTGGTAACCACTAAACTCTTGTCTGTGTCTATGAGTGTTTCTTCATTTGTTTGTCTTGTTCCTTTATCGTTTTCAGTTTTATATCCCACATATCAGTGAAATCGTATGGTTCTTGACTTTTTCTGTCTGCTTTATTTTACTTAGCATAATAATCTCAAGATCCATTCATGTTGTCACAAATGGCAGTGTTTCATCTTTTCTTATGGCAGTATAGTATTCCATTGTGTATATGTACCAACCTTCTTTATCCAATCATCTACCAAAGGACACTTTGGTTGTTTTCATGTCTTGGCCACCATAAATAATGCTGCAATGAACATCAGAGCACATATATCTTTACTGATAAATGTTTTTAGATTGTTTGGGTATATATTCTGGAGAAGGATTGCTGGGTCATATGGTAATTCTATTCTTAATTTTTTGAGGAACCTCTACACTGCCTTTCATAGCAGCTGCACCAATCTGCATTCTTTTCTCCAACACTTGTTATTATTTGTCTTGATGATGATAGCCATTCTAACTGGTGTGAAGTGATACCTCATTGTGGTTTTGATTTGCATTTCCCGAATAGCTAGTGAAGTTGAGCATTTATTTTTTCATATATCTCTTGGTCGTTTGTATCTCTTGTTGGGAGAAGTTTCTGTTCATGTCCTCTGCACATTTTTTAATTGGACTGTTTGCCTTTTTGTTGTTGATTTGTATGAGTTCCTTATATATTTTGGATATTAGCCTCTTAATGGAGGTGTTGTTTGCAAATATCTTCTCCCATTTGGTTGGTTGCCTCTTTATTTTGTTGATGGTTTCTTTTGCTGTGCAGAAGCATTTTAGTTTGGTATAGTTCCATTCACTTATTTTAGCTTTTACTTCCCTTGCCTTTGAGGTCATAAACCCCTCTTTGAACCCAAGGTCCATAAGTTTAGTACCTATGTTTTCTTCTATGCCGTTTATAGTTTCAGGTCTTATGTTTATGTCTTTGATCTATTTTGAGTTAATTTTGGTACATGGTGACAGATAGCAGTCTAGTTTCATTCTTTTGCATATAGCTTTCCAATTTTCCCAGCACCATTTATTGAAGAGGCTTTCTTTTCTCCATTGTAAAAAATTATCTGTTCATATTCATGTGGGTTTATTTCTGGGTTTTCAATTCTATTTGGCTCCTTTGTCAAAAATTATCTGTTCATATTCATGTGGGTTTATTTCTAGGTTTTCAATTCTATTCCATTGGTCTGTGTGTCTGTTTTTCTGCCAATACCATGCTGTTTTGATTATTATTGCTCTGTAGTACAAGCTGAAGTCAAGGAGTATGATACCTCCAGCATTATTTATTTTTTTTCT
>NW_017731958.1:1118311-1130058 GCF_001890085.2 Hipposideros armiger
AAAAAAAAAAAAAAGAACTCTCCTCTGCTCTCCCACTATCCCACAAGTCTTAGTCAGCTTGTATTACTATAACACAATACCATAGGATGGGTAGCTTAAAAAACAGAAATTTCTCTCTGGCCTGGAGGCTGTGAAGTCCAAAATCATGGTGCCAGCAGATTTAGCTCTTGGTCAGGACCTTCTCCCTGGCCTCCGATGGCTTACCTTCTCACTCTATCCTCACAGAGTAGAGAGAAAAAGCTCTGATGTTCCTTCCTATAAGGGCAGTAATCCTATTACAGGGACCTCCTCTATATCTAATTACCTCCTCTTGGTCAGTTTGGGCTGCTGTAACAAGCGTCAGATACTGGGTGGCTTGTGAATAACAGAAACTTATTTCTCAGTTTTGGAGGTTTGAAGTCTGAGATCAGGGTGCCGGTATGGTCGAGTTCTGATGAGAACTGTCTTGTGAGTTATAGATGGCTGGCTTCTCTCTGTGTGGTCTAACACATGGTGGAAGGGGTGAAGGAACGCTCTGGAGTCTCTTTTTATAAAAGAGCACTAATTCCACTCATGAGGGCTCTGCCCTCCTGACATAATCACCTACGAAAGATCCCACCTTCTAACACCATCATATTGGGGATTAGAGCTCAACAGATGAATTTTGAGGGACACATTCAGTCCATAAACCCAAGAAACTACACCCCAACTTTTTGTCATCCTCACAGCTATTTCCCTCCTATTCTAGGAAAATATCTCAAAATATTTGTCTATTTGCATTATTTCCATTTTCTCATTTTCCATTCTCCCCTCAGCTAAATCCTGAAACAACTCTCACATATTCCTAAATTGATCCTAATATCTTAGCAGCATTCTACCTTGATGATCATTCTCTTCTTAGACTCTATGACATTACGTGTCCCTGGATTTCATCCTATCTCTCTATTCACTCCTTTGTTTTTGGGGTTCTTTAAACTTAGTCTTAGGCCCTCCTCTTCTCACTTTATATTCATTCCCTAGGTATTCCCTCTTGTACCTACCTATGGCTTCACTTACCACTTACATGTGAATGGCTCCAAATTCATATCTGTAGCCCAGATCTCTTCCCTGGGCTCCAAACTTGTCATTCTAACTAACTTCCTGACATTTCTACTCAGATGTCTCAATGTAGAAAAATTCAGAGTCAACAAATTCAAAATATAGCTAAAATTTTTTCTTCCGCAAATCTTGTTCTCATTCGTTTCCCTATCTTAGAGGATGGTACCATTTTTGTCTATCTGTTTTATATGCCAGAAATCTGGCAAGGACTTTCCCCATCATCCCCCTTAACTAATCCATTGTTACATCTCTCTGGCCTTATTGCTTAAATCTCTTGAATCTAAGTCTTTCCGTATTCCCTGATATCACTCTCCTTCAGTATATCACTTCTCTACCCTAGATACTGAAATAACTTCCTAACTGGTTTCATATTTCCTTTCTTGCTGCCTTCCAGTCTGTTTTCTCTACTCCAGCTGGAGTGATCTTGAAATTTAAAGTTATCTTATCCTCTGCTTAAAACACTTCAATGGCTTCCAATTTTCTCAGGCTGAAGAGCAAAATCTTTAACCCTTGACCTGCAAGTATGTGGTCTCTGCTTTCCTCTTCAGCGTCATTTCATAGCATGCCCCTCCGCACCTTTGTTTTAGCCATATTGATTGTCCTATAGTTCCTGGAAATGTGCCCTGCGTCTTCCTACCACAGATGCCTGTGCAAGCTCTCCCTTCAGGCTGGAACATGCTACTTTCCCCTTCCAGACTCAGTAACCTTTACTCATTCTTCAGAGTTCATTTTTCTCTGATTTTTCTGTGAAATTTCCCTAAATGGCATTTTATCACAGCATCTTAGTTTTCTAGAGCTACCTTGCAAAAGACCACAGATTGGGCCAGCTGAGTGGCTCAGTTGGTTAAGAGCTTGCTCAAGAGTTTGAGCTCTGAGCAACAGCGGTTCAATGCCTGACCCGAGCTGAGCAGCCGTTAAGCTGACAACAGGTGGCAGGATGGCTCAGCTTAAAAAAAAAAAAAAAAGACCACAGATTGGCTGGCTTAAATAATAGAAATTAAATTCTCACAATTCTGGATACTAGAAACCCAAGATCAAGGCATCAGCAAGTTTGGTTTCTTCTGAGGCTTCTCCTTGGCTTGCAGATGGCTGCCTTCTCATTAAATCTTCGTTTGGTCTTTTCTCTGTGTGCGTGCATCCCTGGTGTCTAGGTGTCCACATTTCCACTCTTTATAAGGACACCAATCAGATTGCTTTAGGGCACATTCTAAAGGTCTCGTTTTAACTTAATGACCTCTTTAGAGGCCCTATCTCCAAATATAGTCACATTCTGAGGTACTAGGGGTAGGGCTTCAATATATAAATTTTGGAGGATACAATTCAGCTCATAAGACAGTTATAAGTTTATATTCAGTTTGGTGATTATTATTGTCTTCTCTAGTGGCTTATGATCTCATTGAGGACAGGGATTGTGTCTGTTGTGACCCAACGTTGTTATGGTCTGGCAGCACTGCACACAGTCTTTTTGTTGAATAAATGAAAAACTATGAATTAGAAGAGCCCAGCAGAGTGTGACATAGTAAATGCTCTACAAGTGGTAGATGATATTAAGAATGATGATGATGAGCCGATGGCTCAGCTGACTCAGGACGTTAATCCTAGTTTTGTTCTCATCTAGTTGCTCTTATTAGTGCTTCTAATGAGCATTTCTGAGATCCTACTGATGAATTAAATCTTCAAGCTTCCTTGCAAGGGCTTAATCAAGTTACTATGGTGAGGCAAAGTGGTACTGGCACAGTTTCAGTAAATAAGGTCAATAATGATGGATTTCTTGTGACTTCCATCTAAGTTCTTTGTAAGAAACTCTCTTAAAATTCTTTAAGTGATTGATGTGTAAACCTTTCCCTGAAATGTTAATTTTCCAAGAAACCCTCATATACTGCTGGTGGGAATGTAAATTGCTGCAGCCACTATGGAAAACAGTATGGCGGTTCCAAAAAATTAATAGTAGAGTTACCATACGACCTAGCAATTCTTCTTCTGGGTGTTTACCCCCCAAAAAATCTGAAAACATTTATTTATAAAGATATATGTACCCCTATGCTCATTACAACATTATTTATAGTGGCCATGACATGGAAACAACCAAACAATTGATAGATGATTGGATAAAGAAGATGTGGTATATATACATAATGGAATACTACTCTGCCATAAGAAAAGGTGAAATATAGGTACTGCCATTTGTGACAACATGGATGGACATTGAGATTATCATGCTAAGTGAGATAAGTCAGACAGAAAAAGTCAAGAACCATATGATTTCACTCATATGTGGGATATAAAACTGAAAGCAACAAAGGAACAAGACAAAAAAACAGACAAAAACTCACAGACACAGAAAACAGTTTAGCTGTTACCAGAGGGTAAGGGAGCAGGGGGTGGTAGAAGAGGGTAAAGGGGGTCAAATATATGGTGATGAAAGAAGAAGTGACTCTGGGTGGTGAAAACAGAGTACAATTGATAGGTGATGTATCATAGAATTGTACACTTGAAACCTATATAATTTTACTAATCAATATCACCCCAATAAATTTAATAAAAATTTAAAATATATTAATTTTCTAACTCCTCTTTGTCATAGAAAAATATAAGTGAAAAAGAAAAAAATCCCTGTTTGGTTGTATTTTATTTAATATAATGGTTTCAATTCTCTAATCTTCGTTATAAAATTGTGTAAAATAGATTCATAAATGAATATATACTATTTAAGGCCCATTATTTTATGCCTGTTGTATTATGTCAGATTAATTTACATTACTTTGCTAGACTTTTATATATGCTTTGAAAGAAAAATGAACATATATTAATATTTTTCAAATATACAATTTTTCAGAATTTTAAGGTAAACAGATTGATTAAAACAAAAGAACAAATGTTGATTTGATGGATAATGTTGATTTAAGTTGTTCAAAACACTTTCTATGCAATCAAAAGATGAGATTTAGCCAACATGAAAAGCATATGCACAAATTACCTGGAATTGAACTCATTTCCCCTAAAATAATTGGAAAATTTTTTGTAATTCATCTTTCTGGTCACAAGATGTCAGTGTTGTTTCATTGCAAACACAGAGGCTGAGGTGCCTTAGGAGCCCAAGAGGATTTTATCTGACTGCTAATCAACACTCTCATCCTTGCTGGTTTCTAAGGGTCATGAAAGTCCTTTTAGCATCACAGAGATGACAAAGACCTTAACGTGGGTACAGGCTGCACAGAATGTACATTCTTTTATTAGGCTGATGAAAGGCTACAAGTTTCAAAGAGCCAAAGGCAAGTTTTGCTTAATAACAACTGCGAAGAGATATTGAATTCTTATTATGTGTTAGGCATGGTGATAAGCATTTTACACAGGTTTCTCTTATTTAATGCTTGCTTAGAACAATTTCAGGAGCAATTTCACTCTTTATATGCTCAAATTTCACATGTGAAGAAATTGAGGCACAGAGAGTTTAAGTAATTTGCTCAGGACCACAGAACCAGGAATTAGCAGGGAAAAGAATCTAAACACAGGGAGGCCAGTTGCTGAATTTAACTGTGCCCGTAACTGCTATAGTATGTGGGCTCACCTTTAAAATAATCACAACTGTGGGGCCGGCCGAGTGGTATGTTGGTTAAGAGCTGGCTTGGGACGCCAGAGGGCCCCGGTTCAGATCCCACATATGAGGGCCAGTGACAACGCCCTCTACAGCTAAAATGCTGAACAACAGCTCAACCTGGAGCTGGGCTGCCGAGAGTCGCCAGCGATGGCATAGGCTGCAGCCCCTGCTGCAGTGGGTTGCCATGGGCTACTGTGTGTAGCCAGCAGCCAGCGTGAGCGACCGTCCAGAAGCTGGGGACTGATCTGCCTCACCCGGGAAGAGCGCAATGATGGTGCCAACTTGGGCCAGTGAAGCAACATCCTCCACAACTAGACTGAAGAACAAAAGGATAGCAACTTGTCTGTTCCCCTCCCCCAATTCCCCAATAAAAATCTTAAAAATAAATAAATAAATAAAATAATCACAACTGTGAAGAATCTTTGTGAAAAACAGTGTGCAAAATAGTTTTTTGAAAGAAACTCACTTAGGAATTGCTCCAAGTATAAAAATTGGGTATTGTGACTTAGTATAGATTTTCCTGGAATATGAATGCCTCACTTCTGAAGTATTTTTAGAAAATGTGCCAATTATTTTCCTTCTTTGAATGCCACATAATCACAAAGGGATGATATTTTTACAACTCCTTGGGGAAGATGTATGCTGATATTAAATATATAGCTGATATTAGTCTTGCAAGCATTTGTTGGTGGTGACATTTCTGGACCATAGGCAGTGATCGTGGAGCAATGACACATGAGATGTAATTGATGTGTTTTTGGTGTCCTGGAGGCCAGCATCATGAAAGACTTTTGAATGAACTACGGGAAGTTACTAGGTGACTATGATTTTTAGTAATCTGTTGTAGCTACCAGCTCAGTCAATTAAGACATGGAACATTTAAAAAAGAGCCTACTAGAAGACAACTGGTCAATATATATCAAAACATTACAAAATACATATAATTTAACATAACAATTCCCTTCTGGGAACATTTCCCAGGAAAACAGTTTCTGATGAACCTACTTGGATAAATCAAAGCATTGTTTATAGTAAGAAGAAATTAAACCACCTGTGATCTCAAATAGAGATTGGTTACATACAATTTAGTTACCAAAATAACTAGAAGAATATTTAATAATGTGAAAAAAATGTTTATAGTACATTATTAAGTTTGCAAAACTGTATTCTGTGTGTTCCCAATATTATAGAAACTAAAAACATTATATATACACATATATACATATACAGAGGGTGCCAAAAAAAGTATACACATTTTAAAAAAGAAACAAATTGTATTAAAATTGTAATAATATATACCGATAACGAAGGTTAATACAAGTCAATGTGTATACATTCTTTTGGCACCCCCGTTATATGTATGTGTGTGTGTGTGTGTGTGTGTGTGTGTATGTATAGGCATGGAACCAAGGTTGAAGTGCACACCAAAATGTTAATATTTACTTTTTTTAGGTGATGGGATAATAGGTGACTTTTGTTTATTTCGTTGTATTTTTGTTTACTTTTTCTCTTTTTTTTAAACACATAAGTAGTGTGTGTTATTTATGAATTAGAAAAAAAATCTCACAAGCTATTTATATTTTTAAAAACTTCACACAATCTTTTAAAAAACTCAGTTCAAAGCTTAAGTTTGTTATTTTAAAAAACTGATTATTGCCATTTGTTTTCTAATATCTTTAGTGTTGTTAATAATTTATGGTGTGTGTGTCGGGGGGGCAGGAGGACAGGAGGAAGCTCAAAAGCATTACTCAGTTTTATCTATCTCCAAAGGAAAGGCCTGGTGATTAAAAAAAAAAAAATCTTGGGTACTCTTTTATGCACCTGATGATAAGTGAGCCTTTGGTCAAGCGTTTCTCAGAAAAGTTCCCATTTAGTGTTTCTAATAAGGGCCACCGAGCTTGTGTGGGCCAACATATTTGAAGTCATTGTCCTTTGTGGTTGAAAGGGCTTGTCCCATTTAGGTCATATTTAGTCTGTTTTCTTGTTAGCATGAAAGCACTGTGATGTATGGGATACTTTAGAATCTGTAGCCGCTTTTAATTTGGCTTCTTTGCCATCTTGGTAGAATTGTTGTTTCTTTTTTGAAGGTGAGGTTGCACAATACAAAGGTTCTGATTTATTTTTTGAATGTTTAATATTATTGAACTCACATAATTTCAACTGGGTAGTGAATGCTTAATGAAACAATTCGGACATCCTCTGAAACTTTTGGGGATTTTACTTAGCAATTTCTTCACAAACATATTCACCTGTCTTCAAAATAACTTTCAAATTTTGTGAAATGAAGGCTTTTACCATGAAATTATTCTTTTACATTGAAATTATATCAATCAATACATGTCTTTATCATGCTGAATTTCATGTAGCATCTGTGCCAAGTGTCAGGGCTTTTGAGGGACATCCCTTCATTGATCACAGCTTGACAATGGACAGAACCATGACTTAATAAATGGTAAATCTTGTTGTGGCAGACCTTTGACCTCCTCATCTCAACCTTACAAAGGCTATTGGTGACATTTGGGGCTAAATTGATTAGTTACTTTCCCGAGGTTTGGAACTCTGGCTCTAAACTCATATTGAGTTGAAAACTTTAAATGCCTTGTTTCCAAGAGTCTTTTTTATTTTTCATATTAATAATTAATGCATATATATATATATTTTTTTTTTTCCCTTGAGTGCTTGCTCTGTGCTTCCTTCCTGAGCAAGGCCCCTGGACCGACTTCTCAATATGTATGAGATTTTGGCCATTGATGTGTCTTGGTCTTCACTACTCGAATTAGAAATTACAACTGGTGATGTGAATGTTCCTGCTGGAAGTCAGGATTCAAAAGAGTTTTACAGCCGAGAAAAATCTGAAGTTCATGATGTAATGCATTGTGTAGCTGGTATTAAACCTGGTTAAATCAAATTGCACTGAGTCCTGAAGGTAGCCTATAAAACAGCACTGCTCAAACTGGCCTTAGCTTCCATTTTCTTTCATTAAAATACCATCGAAAATTGGAAGTATCACAATGAAATGCATTCAAGGTAGCTATTTTGATGGAAAATGGCACCTTTAGCTGCATCTTTTTGTACTGGCTTGTAGGGTTCAGTCACTAAAGCAATTTTTTTTTTTGTTTTTTTGTTTTTCCTATTTAGCTGTGTTCATGCTTCGAAGCACAGCCTGCAAAATGATAAAACCATAGAAAAATAAGATGGACTGTATATGTTTCCCTATGTCATTTAGAATGGGAGAGTATATTATTAATAAAGTCTATTTTTGCAATAATCCACTCAAGTTTAAGCTCTTTTTGCTAGGTTCTGTAGTGTTTAGAAGAAAAAAAGAGATAAGATGCTTATCTAAAAAATACAATTTTGGGTTTTATTTTATGTTGTATGAAGTAGAGGAATGGAGGCCAAAGGGCTCTAATGCCAAGCTTGTAAAATTAAGAAAAGGTAACAAAGGTGACAGATTATATTTCAATCACAAATGGAGGTGATATGTAGATTACAATCTAAATTTTAAAATTAATTAATTTTTAGAAGCCTAAATTTTATTTTGATGAACTATTTAACCTAGCCTAAAAGCCAGGTCCTATTTTCAGCACTTCGGCACTTTATGAGTATTCATTTACTCAAGCCTCCTAACAACCCTTTGAATATTGGTACAATTATCATTGTCATCAGCAACTCCATTTTACAGATGGGTATTTGTGCATGTTGAAATAGCTCCTAGTTAGCAGAGCTGGGGTTCAAGCTCCACAGGCTGACCCAAGTCTGCAGGATATCCCCTCTCCAGTACTGGTGACGATTGTCACATCCCCTGGTTGGAGGGGGGACCTGGAATTGTGTTGCTCACTGGATTTGGTTCAGGGATGCAACACAGGGCAACTGCATTCCCAAGCCTAGTGGCCGCTGTGAGCACAAGCACCCCCAACAAGCTCTTTTAGGGTTAATTTAACAAAGTAACTGCTTTGCTTTTGGGAAGCAGGGAGGTGCAATATCCTTTCAAATGGATAGAAGAATGGAAGTTAAAGAGGTGAACTAAAGAGGGGGTAATTTTTCATACGTGGTATGTTTTCTATCTTTTCCTGACCTCAATGTCTTTGAAGAGGAGTTAGCTGAGGGGAGAAGAAAGGATTTGAGGAGGGGAGGAGAGCTGATTGATTGGTAGGTTGGAGAAGAAGAAAGCGAGGATCGGAGTGAGTGAGGTAGACTGGCAGCCATCTCTATCACCGATCAATGCAGCTTCGGTTCCCTTTCAAAGAAGCTATTCCATGTATGGACTCTTTCCCACCCAAATCCTGTACATTGGCACACCCCTTATTTAGCCACCTCGTTCTGAATGTGACTCTTGAGAGACTTCATGAAAACTTTTACAATTGGATACCTCTTGGTTTAGTAGTTTGTGCACAAGTGGTCAGCAACTGGATTCATTTTAGACAAGGATTAATAGAATATGAGAAAATGTCATTAAACTGCTGTTTCAATCGTTTAAATGCTAATAATAGCAAAATTATGTAGGCAAACTACAGTATTAGAATTCAAGTTAGTAACAACCAAATACTATTTTCTCTTTCTGAAGATGTCTTTTGGTAAAAATGAAAGCCTTTGAAAGTAAATTCTTGTAACCATCATCATCATCATGATCATCATCATGAAAATACCTAGAAACCAAGTTTTTCAGGATAAAGATATTTATTTATACTGTTTTAGAAAAGGGAAGTTCTGGCTCCAGGGATTACTCTAAATTGAAGCCAAGGCACAGAAACATTGTCAAATAACAATTTTGAAGCATTGTAATTTTTAAATTTTGCATTCTGTACACAAATTCCTATTTGGTTTTCTTTTTTTCTGTATTGAAGAGTCAATAATAGTGTATTTAGTCTTGGCTATTTTCGTTTTTCTTTGAATTATCAGTATGTGGTAGATAAAGCTCAAAACTTTATTTTTCTTAGGCTAAAATTTTGGCTTTAGGTGAAAGACACTGGTGTGCTGACCCTGGGCTTTCAAAAACTCTGTTGTGTAAGCTATAAATGGTTTCTTAACATGCTCCTCACATCTCATATATTTCTGTCCACAAGGACTCTAGAATAATAAAACGTGCATCTGAAGCTTTGACACACACCAGGAAAATAAAAAAAAGGAGAGGGGAATTCACTTCTTTATTAGGGTCGCTTAAGCAATGGAGAGGAGGAGGCAAAAGGATGAATGACCTTGTTGATCTTCTATAAAAGAACGGGGCCTTCTTTCTTCCCCCCCTCTCCCCCGTCTCAAGGATTCAATTGTACAAGTTGCGAATGAAAACATATCCAAACGCGAAGTGGTTTTTAAGGGATTCTTTTGTTGTATGTGCCCTTTGTCCTCTTAGTTTTTATTTCAGACAGCCCCTTTCTTATGAGCATTTCCTTTTGATTTTGTATGGGAAGAAAGGAAACAAATTCCCTCATGAGAGATTACCAAGGGGCAAATGTAAGGAGAAGAGAAAACCAGAAAGGCTGGGAAACAAATGGATACAGGGGAGCAATTAGCACAGCGTACCCGTTCTGGAAAATGTTTTGTCTCATGTCCCAGTGGGATCAATTTTAGAGCTTTGGTTTCCAGTCTGTATGTGGGAGAGAGGCATAAAATAACTTGTCTGAACACTTGTTTATGAATGAATTTCAGGTCTTCTTTATCTGGTTTCAATTCTACAAGTAAAATGTCGCTTCATCTTTGTTGAAAGCTTGCTTCAGCGGCTCCCTGTGGCTCATTGGGCTACAGAGAAAAACCCAATTCCAAAAGACGGTAGCTTTTAAAATATATCTTGCTACGAGAGATCCTTGACACACCAGTCTTGATCCCACAGGTTCTATTAGTGAGAACCTTGGCAAAATTGATTAGAGTTACTCACATAAGGTCTAGGGCTATAACCCTGAGCTCATGTGGAGCTGAAATCTTTTAATCCCTAGTTTCCAGGCATCCCTTTTAGCATCAACAGCAGCAATAAAAACAAACCAGCAACTGTAAAATGTAATATACTTGGAAAAAAATAAATCTCAGTAAAACAAGATTTCTGTAGAGTGCTGCTTATTTGGCTTTATACCCTCAGCATTCTCTTTCCCCCCAAGTCCGGAATATAGTCCGTTAAGACCAACCCACTTAGTGCCTGGAGTGGTTTCTTTATTCTGGATTTTAATGAAACCACAAAAGGATTTGTTGAGAATGATAAAAACAATAACATGAGAATAATTTTATTAGGTATACATATACCTATACACAAATCTTAAGCTCAGTGAGGAGAGTTATCATGGTATAGGGTTCATTGTTGAATGCTTAATTCCTAGCACAGTACCTGACACCAGAATCACAATAATATATGTTTGTTAAATGAATGAAAGAAGTAGTGAATTCTGATAATTTCTGTGAGGGTACCAATGACAACATTTACTTAGTGCCACTAAGAGAATAGCTCTGAATATTCTGTTCCTTTTGGATTTACCCTTCCCTGCCCTGCCCTGCCCTGCCCTCTTTTCTCTCCCCTCCTCTCCCTTCCCTTCTTCTTCTCTTGTCAATTTTTTTTCCTAGTCTCTCTCCAAAACACTTTCTTTTCCTCCTTTCTTCCTTCTTTCATTTTTCCCAGGGATATTCTTCTATATTTCTCATGCCATTTGTTCTGGATTGTCAACTTCTTGTTTTAGGACCCTACTTAGAATCACAGAAATGTCATAGTGTTTGCCTAATTTTGCTCAAAGTATAGTCTTTGAGCTACTATCATTTGACATTTAGGGAGAGTCTGCTTTCTTCTACTATGTTCTTCAAAATGCTGATGCCACACTTGATTAGTTTGCTCCTGTTGGGTCTTCATTATGTGGTTCTTCGATAGCTTCTTCTGTAGCACCATTAAGAATCTTCACACCTGAAGTAGCAACTCACATGAATTAGTTACACTTTAATTATTATACACTCAGTATCATATAGGTTACAGAGTTATTTATTGAACACTTACCATATGTTGAGGACTTTGGGAGTTACAGTGAAGGATAATTTACAATCCCTGTACTCACCAATTTTGGAGGCCAGAGAAATATATGGAAGATAAATAAAAGGTTCA
>NW_017731958.1:1131173-1134591 GCF_001890085.2 Hipposideros armiger
TTCTGGATGATGGATTCATTCAAACTGTCCAATTGCTGACAGTACACATTTGAATTGATTGTTTGGCTCCTTGGTAGGAGCTCAAAATACACGACACCTTTAAAATCCCACCACACTGAGAGCATAACCTTCCTCTGATGAAAGTGTGCTTTTGATTTCATTTAAGGTGAATCATCACGTCAGGACCAAGACTGTTTGCGCACCACATTGTTGTAAACAATCTACTTCTCATCACCAGTTATCAGTCGCTTGAAAAATGATCATTTTCCTCATGTTTAATATGTGTACGTGTATTTTGTTCTTAATATTTGGCCTTAGTCTGCATTGTTAATCTGAGATATATCCTTCAGTTCTGGGAATTTTTCTTTATTTATATATTTGATTAGATCCTTTTCTTTTCTCTATTTCAGGAGCTACTGTTAGTCAATAATGAATATCCTGAAAAAATCCTGTAAGTCTTTTATCTTTTTTTCTTTTTGCCTATTTGTCATCTCTAGCTTTTCTACTTTCTACAATTCTTTAACATTATCTTTCATTTTTATTTCTAAGGGCTCTTTCTTTTCTCTAATTTTACCTTTTGTTAAAAAATTGGTATACTATTTTTGCTTTAAAATGTTCTGTCTTTGCTTATCTCATGTAAGATATTACCTGTAGAGTTTTATTTGTTTTGTATTCTTCATTATTTCTTCCAGACTCCTGTTTTCTGTCTGTTTATTCTCTTCTCTTTCATGTTGGAGATTTTCCTTAACTTTCTGGTGATCCTTACACATCTATTTATAAGTAGGGCATTGAAAGGCTTATTAGAGGCTTCTTGTGGGACCAGGGCTTACCTACTGAATGGGTGTCATTCTAGGGCAATTGGGAAGTGAGTTAGATTTTTAACTGAGGTTGGAAAGAAGGATGCAACTCTCGAATGTCAGCATCTGTAAGTCCTTTCTCTAGGACTATTCAGTTTTTGTTAAAGAAAACTCTAGTTTCTAATCAGGGGCCACAGCCACCTGGCTGCCAGAATTCTGGGAACAATATGGGATAAAAGGTTAAGTGGTCCCTGATTGAAGACTTTGGTTTCCAGCACTTTGTTTTACTCCCCTTCTTTCCTTCTGGTATCCCAGAGCCTGAGACCTTTCAGGTTTATTCTATAGAAAATTAACCTCTGATCTCCACTGGTGAGTGGGATGTGGGTGAGGTTAGAAACATGACTGCTTGCAAGTGTGGGAGTGTGCCTGGGGAGGATCATACCCTTTGTATACACACTTTCAATCATATTCCCTATTTTCAACCTTCCACCTGGACCCTATCTCTCCTGGCCTTTTTGTCAGTCCATTTTTTTTAAAGGACTTTTTTAGTGGGGAACAGTGTGTTTTTCCAGGACCCATCAGTCCCACGTCAAGTAGCTGTTTTCAATCTAGTTGTGGAGGGCGCAGCTCCATGGTCCCCATGCGGGGATTGAGCCAGCAACCTTGGTGTTATGAGCACTGCACTTTAACCACCTGAGCTAACTGCTCTCCCCTCCATTTTTTTTTTTATTTCTGTCATTTTAGTTGGGTCATGATTTAGGGAGAAGACAAATGCATGTGATTCATCTTCTTATTTCAATAGTAAGCTGAATAGTAAGCAACAGGTTTTAAAGAGCTGTGTTAATGATAAATAGAGATCTTCTGATGGACTGTGGAAGAAATGGGGATTAGTGGGTCTTCTAAGCTCTGCCTGGGTTGGGCCAAGATGTGAGATGGATGGATGAGGTGGTTGGGGTACACTTGTGTGAAGTGGAATGTATAGAAGGGGTGGTTAGGGTATAGAGTGAGACAATGGGAATGAGGAGGTTTGGGTTTTATATGCACAAAAGCAAAATGGGAAGATTTTATTTTAAAATATATTTTGGGTTCTTTGATTGGGTATCTTGTGTAACATTGTGCCAGAGTGAAATTGAATGAATATAAAGAGCAATTGTCTTTAGCTTGACTCAGCAGGCTTAGTTGGTCATCAAAGGACTATGTCAAAGCCAAAGCTGTTGTTCAGTCAGGTCAGCTTTGTACAAAGGAACATTTTCCTCACAGTTATGGACTCATGTCTCATTGTGGCTTCTGATCCCACAGACATGCCAGTATTCACGAGAGGGTATGGATAGGTGCCACTGTTACTAGGAGTGTAACTGAAGCTAGTGTCCCATTAACAATGAGCCATGACACTACACTTGTACAGAAAACAAAACAAAACCCCATTATTTTTATTAGAATATTTTTCACATAGTTGGAATTGAAAGCACGTTGATTGAAACACTTACTGACTTGAATCATCTTTACTCTGGTAGTGACTGATATTCTGAGTATTAAATTTCATTTTCTAATCAATCTCATTTTTAAAAGTCATAGAACTTAATGAGTAATAGGCATGTTTGCCTTAGGGATGAATTCTGAGCAAAACAGAGAAAAATTCAAATCTATTTTACTTCTATTTTTCATTTGACTCTTTGGGTATTGAGGCCTTACCTTTGATTTTAATTCTGTAATCTCCAAAATTCTACACGAGCAATTTCTGTGTAACAAAGGATATCTGCATTATTATTGTGGTTTCTTTTATGTATTGAGCATTAAAATGCAAGCTTATGGTTTTAATCCCCAGTTTTGTCTCACAAACGGTTATTACACAAGTGTCATTTTCAGATGTGTACGAAGCTTAGTCTGTCAGAAGTGGCTTAGGGATTATCAAAATGTAATTATCCCTAACTTTTTAATTTAAAGGAACAACTAATAAAACTAAATGAACTTAGATTGCTAACAAGTTTTTGCCTGTGAACAAACTGTGCACTCAAATGTTACAGACTGACAATCTAGTGCTATTTTGTGGCAAACTCCCTTTTCTTATATATGTATGGATATTATAACCCCTGAGCAAAACATAGGAGTCATTGTAAGTGTAGATGTGAGTTTCAGACATGCTAATATCCATGCCGAATGAGAATTCTATCTGATATATGGGCCTGAGCTGGGTTTGTGGGACCCTGATGTGTGCACTGAGTAGTTGATGGGCTATAAAGGGGAAAGGTAGCTTTCAGAAAAGCAGCAAGTTGAGAAAAATAAGAATGTTAAGGTCTACCAAACCCATTTTGTAGAAAATATGAAAGTGGAGAAAATACTTTGGAGGCACCGGGTTCTTCCAGCATGTGTGCTGTGTCACTTTTGTGCTCACCTATGTACTTAATTAGGGACAGGCAGAAGAGGCACGCTAAACCAGGTATCTCACACAGGGCTTGGCAGTCAGCTGGTCCTGGCTCTGCCACCTCTTAGCTGTGAGATCTGGCAGGTTATTGACTGTCTTTCTTCTCAGTTCCCTAATCTGTAAATTTAGCATAATAATGCTCATCTCATAGGGTTGTTATAAGAGTTAAATGCAAGTATGTATGTGAAAAATAACAGAA
>NW_017731958.1:1138015-1140674 GCF_001890085.2 Hipposideros armiger
GGTTTTTATTTTTGGTGTTAAGTTGTGTGAGTTCCTTATATATTTTGGATATTAATTCCTTATTGGATGTAAATACTTACTTTTCCCAAGATGTCCAAAGACATTACATACATACTCATACATAAATGGACAAATCCTTAGCTTATCAGTTGGTGCTGGTGAATCCACTCCTCTGTCAGTTGGTATAGATGCTGTTCTGTTAACCATCCTTTGCTTTTCTCCTTCCTCCTCTTTGCTCAAGCTGACCTTCCCTGTGCCTCCTCTTTCTCAACCTATTCCTTTATTTTCAGTGACACCTCAAATCCCACTCTCATTTTGAACCATTTGCTAATAACCTAGCTTTAGGGGTTTTCCTTCTAAACTCATATGGAATTTCCTTCTGCCCACTTGGCTTATGTAACTATTGTTTACAAATTAGTCATGTTAGATATGCTTCGATGGATATACACTTACATTGCCTACCATTAGGTAACCTTGGCTACCTCTCATCTAGTAGTGCCTCACTTTATGAACAATTACATACCTGTAGAATAACAGAGTCACAGTGCATAGACATAACTCACTTGAAGAAAATATGGCACTAAGAACTTAGGTTAAAAAGCATTACATCATGGTTAGAAGTCCAGCGTCTGGAGCCCATACTACCGAGTCTGAATACAAAGCAACTACTTACCGGTTGTGTGATGCTGGATGAGTTAATTATCTCCATGCTGCTTAGCTTCCTTGTCTGTAAGATGAAAATGACACTTACCTCCTCGGGTGGTTGGAGGATCAATTGAAATAATAATTTTACAGTATTTGGAACAGTATCTGTTATTACAAGTACTATACGAGAGTATGCTATGATTAATTTGTAAGAGAAAGATCTATGAAAGACACAATTGTCAGTTATTTATTTAGAATTCTTTGACTTGTGGACCTGTAAAGCAGATTAAATTAAATGGTTTTAATACTAATGAAAGTTCTAAAATCTAATTGGATGTGTTAAGTGATAGGAACATTGAGCACAAGATTAGTCAAAGTAACACAAAAGNTGTAGGCTGACCTGAATGTGATGGTAATTGCTACCAAATCTGGCTGGTTGGATTTTCTACCCCAGTGACAGTCAGATGAGCTAAGAAAGAACTGCCATTTACTTGGATGGGAAAGGAACAAGGCTAAATTGGGGCATAACACAGAGAAGGAGCATGGAGGAAAAGGTGTTCGTAAATGTGGGTAAGAGGAAAGACTTATAAACAAGTAAGGAACCTTGAATTTACTTGATTAATGAGTTCAATGGGTTCTGCTTTGCTTAGACAACATACATGTAATGAGATGGTGTCCAGAAATATTTTTTACTTTAGCGTTAAGTAGAAGCATTTTTATTGACATATTGCCAGCTTTCTAGAAAGAAAGAAGCACATGGAAGCATATGTTAAGGATGTAAACTTCAAGGCATTTTTTGATTTCCCTCCCCTACAGCTGATATTTTTCATAGCAGTGTAAGCACAAGTCTCTGTGGTTTTAGGGGACTAGCCACTTATTTTCATCTCTCCCATTTATCTGGCTGATGATGCTTGAAGTCCTCCTAACTATGACAAAGATTGTCATTCCACAACTGGTTACAAGACCCAAAAGCAAATACAGGAGAAGTAGCATATGTATTTAATTTCGTATTAAGGTACAAATGAATGATAAAGCATTTTCTAAGTATGGATATTCATCACAGAGAGTGAAGGACCATTTGGCATCTGAGAGGGTTAAGACATAAAAAGAGAAAGAGGCAGAAGGTATCATTTTCTCTAGGCCTACCTATATGTATATATATTTTTGAGGGTTTTATGAGGCTATAATGCTATGTCTACATTAGCAGAGTAAGATGAGTAGCTGAGCTATCATTCAGTATACTTTATTTGGCATTCGGCTTATCTGGGTTGAGCCTTTTTTTTTTTTAATGGGTGACAGATTTCATTGTCAATATTATCTGAAATATTGCCTATATTCTCCACTTTATTATTCCCTTGTAGATTTAATTTTAAAAATGCTCTGAAGCAACCTCATGCCAAGCTAGAGAGTTGGCAGGAGCAGAACTGGGTTGTTCAGGGAGGTGCCTGTGATTGCGAGGGCTCCAGAGAGAGGAGAGGGTCTGAAATAAACTGAGGCCCAGGGAGCGCTCAGCTCCAGCTGAGTAAGATCAAGCAGAGTACTTCCAAGTGAGGTCAACCTTAGAGCAGAGGTTGCCTCCTCCAGTGGTAGTTTCACATGTGCTCACCGTCCATGGAGAGATAATGCAAATCTCTCCAACAAGCTAAAAGTTAAAATTAAATAAAGAGAGAGAAGTAGTCTCCTATCTTTTAGGTTGTTTTGGGATATATAATTTCACATTATTAGTTTTTGTTTTTTTTCTCATTTCTAAATCAGAAAGGGTGTACTGGGAGATCTTAAGAATCCCGTGTGTGTGTGTGTGTGTGTGTGTGTGTGTGTGTGTGTGTGTGTGTGTGTGTGTGTTTAGGGAAGGGAAATAGGGGGGTGGGAAGACATGCTTATTGAGAGCCTGCTACTGCCAAGCGCAAGTACTGCTACTCAGTGAATAATGGACGTCATCTCATTTTAATCCTCCTGGCATACCAAACGAGAGCGGTGCTACTCTCTCATTGTACAAAGAAGGAAAGTGGGATGT
>NW_017731958.1:1142944-1145376 GCF_001890085.2 Hipposideros armiger
AAGGAGGATGCCTTCTCCTCCTTCCTTAGCTGTGAAGAGGTGATGATGGCCACCTCAGGCCACATTCAAAATCCGGCTCTAGGTAGGGAAGCTTTTTACAGATCCTTCTTAGATATCAGCTTTTCCAAAGGCAGCTAAATTCTCCATTGTGGTGGTTTGAATGCAGCCAAATTCTCTGTGGGAGAATAAAAGGATAAATGACTCACCCCAAGCATGTAGGCGGTCAAGATATGTTCATTTTAGAGCAACAAGTTTAAAATTTTAATGCAGCAGATTTTAGTATTCTTATATCTACATTTCAGCAGGGTAATTGGAATGATATAAAGTCTATCAAAATAAAATTTCCATTTTGATACACATTACAAACCTCAATCTACTATTTCTGACCCCCAAGAATATAACCCTTTTAAGAGATATTCTTGAAGACATACTCTTAAATTGAGACAGGCACTTAATTTACTTCACACAAGCAATACTCTTTCAGAAAATTACTTGTATTATAGGATAAAAATCTTCTAAAGGTTGAAACTAGTACTTAATATGTGCAGCACATTTCTGAAAATCTGAGATTTAAAAAGCGCAAAAAATATTTGAGTGCCATCACTTTTTAAAAATTGGTAGCAATATGAAAATATAGTTCCCTATGACCAGTTATTTAAAATCACATTGTCTTGTGATCTATCAAGAATTCTATTGTTGTTATTATTTTTTAAAGTATAGGAATGTTTGCCAGTGTTGGCTTGATAACTCCAGATGTCAGGGTTGAGATATCTGCAATTCTTTTGGCCCTTTTCTCAAAGTCTAAGGATGAAAGAGAGAGGAGAAGCAAAATACAAAAAATGACTTTGTTAGCTGAGTTAGATTCCCTTTTTTGCCTGGAACTTCTCTAGAAGCCATAACAATTCCCACTTCCATGCCATTTGCCTGTTCTATATCCCATGGCCATCCCTATCTGCAAGGGAGGTTTGGAAATATAGGTGCCATCTTTTTTTTTTTTAGCACATGGATATTACCAACAAAATTGGAATCCCACTAATAGAAAAGAAGGGGAGAATGGATATTGAGAAGGCAACAGCAGTTTCTGACAAAGTAAAATATACCTGAAAGGTAGATAAAATTTTTATTTGTCTTTTTCACAGAAGAGAAGCCATCCAGAGGAACAGTGTTAGGAAACTCTACCTGCATAAAAGTGCATTTCAATTTTTTAGAAAACATGCAAATAAAATACTCTTTATAATGTAGTATAGCTGATAAATGTAGATTTGAGCCAAGAGGATATGTGAAATTTTACAGCAAAGAACAGTGAGTATAATATCACATGGTTTTATGTTTTGAAATGCATTGCTCAGAAAAAGTTCTAAATGTCAGGGCAAATTTCAATTGTAGTTCAGAATAATTCTGGGTCACTATGGATCAGAAATATAATAGAATTTAGTTACATATCATATAGTAATTATTTAGATTATATAATAATTTAAGGTACATTATTTACTAACTATATTTTACAAGACAGATTATGTAATAATTAAAACAATTATATTTTGCAAACATAAACAGTTTGTAATATTTGTAGCTCATCTGTTTGATAACTTAAACAGGAAAGAATGTTGCAAATAATACACTTATATGTATAAATTGTTATTAATTAATTTATAATTATTTTAATGCAGAGTAATTTTTAATATTTTTCTATCATGGAATATAGTCTTTTAACTAAAAATTACAGCAACCCAGAAAATATATTAGGAAGTCATGGGCATTGATGGTTCAATATTCCTAAGGAGAAACTTTAAGGTGTTTAATTTAAATTTCTTTTATTCTAGTAACTACTTTGAAAATGACTTTAGGAGGCTTATCATACATGCTATAAAAATAGTAAATGAAATTAAAACAATTGAATCCTCAAAGAAACAACAAACTTTAATTTTTTAAATGTGTCTATAATTATACAATAATGTGTTTTAATCCTAGGGAAAAAGTGTTTTTGAATCCTGTTTTTCTTAATTTTAAATAAATGGGAACTTTACTGAGTTTGAATTAACATTGCACATTGAATCATAGTTGTCTTCAGTTTTCTTGATTTTAAATAAATGATGGACAAAGAAAGCTCTTATTTTCCATAATTTTGTGATTTAAGGAATGTATTGTAGATGTAATGATATTTTAGATTAAGTAATGCTCAGGGGACATAAGTATAACTCACACATGATTTTTGCATTCAAGAAGCTCTAGTTTGATGGGAGAAACAGGTGTATGAGACATTAATTTCCTTTGTGGTTGAGCGGTATGAACAAAGTGCTGTGGGTGTTTGGAGGAGCGGGGGATGATGCCAAAGGAATTCAGGGAAGACGATGACATTGAACATGGATCTTAAAGGCATTTTAACAGGTACAAAATTAGGGGATGGATATTTCAGAGAGGAAACCGGGAAC
>NW_017731958.1:1148791-1154177 GCF_001890085.2 Hipposideros armiger
CAAATTGTATCATCCCCAAATTCATTAGTTGAAGCCCTAACCCCCAATGTGAATGTGATGGTACTTGCAGATGGGGCATTTGGGAGATAATTAGGTTTGCATGAGGTTGTTAGGATGGACACCCCCATGATGGAATTAACGTTCTTATAAGAAGAAATACCAGAGAGCTTGCTCTCTCTCCACCATGTGAAGACACAGTGAGAAGGCAGCCATCTACGAGCTAAGAAGAGAGCCCTCATCAGAAACTGACCATGCTGGCATTTTGATCTTGCCTTCTAGCCTCCAGAGATATGAGAAAATAAATTTCTGTTGTTTAGATCACCAGCCTATAGTATAGTTATGACAGCTTAAGCTGACTAAGACTGAAGGTCTGTGAGCAAATCCTCTTAAAATTTCTTTATCTGTTTTTCAACTTTTTATTATGGAAAATTTCAAGCATACCTATAAGAAAAGAAAATAGTATAACGTATGCAAAAACTAGTCTTGACATTTATTTTTCTAATCCTGTTGCATCTCTCTCCCCAGTTCTACCACTCACCCCTTTTTTCCCTCTGAAGTATTTTGAAGCAAATTCTTAAAAATCACATAATTTTACTTGTTAATAACTCAGTATATATTTCTATCAGATAAAGACAAAAAACCATAAGCATAAGACCATTATCACACCTAACAAAATTGACCCAAATTCTTTAATATCATGTAGCATCATATCCATGGTCAAGTTTCTCTAATTAAACAGGCTGTTTATAATTGCTTTCTCCAATCATAATTCAAGGAAAATCCACAAATTTGATTTGGTTGTTTTGTTAATTAGTGTTTTGATAACTTGTATAGTTTCTTCTTGAAAATATTGGCAAATATGTATACATATTGTTATTTCCCACACAAGTCTTACTGTTCAGCTCCTTCCTGTATTTTACTTAATAGCTAAATCTTGGGGCCCGCTCTACATTAGTATACTGAATAGTCATCAGTTCTGCAGAGTACTCTATTTGTAGGTTTACCATAGTTTTTTAAATCAATTTATATTGATGGAATTTGGGTTCTTTGCAGTCTTTTCTTATTATAAATCAAGCCATAATAAATAGCTTTGTACCTAGTTTGTATTCTTAGGCACTTGTTTAAAATTTTCTTAAAAGACAGACTAAAGGATAGCACCCTTTAGTGCTATCAGCTGCTGATAAGGTGGTTTTTCCTTTCCTAATGATGGTTAGGAGCCTACCCCTTCTATCTGTCTCTACTTATCTAGAAAAATTTCATATGAGCCAACATGACTTCATTTTATACTGGCATAATTCCACTATTTATCAATTATGTATATGTATAAATATCAATNTGAGCTTTTATGAGGTCCTATGGTGTCAGCTTTGTAATGACGTATGACATATAAGACCTTGACTAAGATTTGTAAAATAGTAGAAATAAAAATATTCAAACTGAATTAAAAAATGTAATGATTAGACTAATGGCATAATTGGCATGGTCAGAAGGAAATGCTAATTGTACTTAGGACCCAGTGAAGAAGGGAGAGGAAGACTGGGGGGCAGACCACTGCTTATATGTTTTAGGGGCCCCTGCCCAGAGCTTGGGAGGGAGGCAGTGCAGGAATGGCTAAAGTCAGGAGGAACAGGAACAATTAACTCCTGGGCTCTAGTTTACTGTGTGCCTTTCAAGTGGACTTCTCCAATTTGGAGTTCAAAGATAATCAAGAATTAACCACATAGCTTGGCAAATGTTTATGTATGGTTATTATGAGAATCTTAGAACTGAATGAGGTATCAGGGATTAGTTTAACATAAAAAGGTACCTGATATTTTCCAAAGTCACACAAATAGTTGTTAACTTAATAATAAAAGGCCAAAGTGAGAGGCAGCAAACTTTTATTTGAAATAAAAAAACAAGAGCTATTTGGGAAGCACTGATTCAGGCAGAAACACAAATAATGTTCAGATTAGGAGACAAAGGGAAGGGTTATTTATGAGAAAGGGAAGAGGAACAATTACATCAGGAGAAGGAAGGTATTTCTATTGTACAGATAACATATAATAACATGGTGACATTAATTCTAAGCAATGTTTTTAATTTTCAGTCCTATAGTCATTGGTCTGGTAGTCATAATATCTGCTTTCTTTGCAAATAGTTTTTTGGACTACAATGCTACTTTAGGCCCAGTCCAAAGGTTATTTTGCCCTATTTTAACATTCCAAAGGTTTGTGGCATAAGACATGCAAGGCAGTTCCTCTGGGATGGCAGCTCTGACTCTATTTTAAAGTGGTTCCATATATTATTTCTTACACAGACCAATTCTGAGAAAATATGTTGCTTTTAAAATAATTTANACAATTAAAAGGGCAGACTGCAGCATATAGTGATTGTTGGAAGGGAGGTCACCAGTAGACTGTTGTTGCAGCCCAGGTGACATGATGAGGGCATGAACAGAATGGCCATAAAGACATAATTGAGAAGGTTTTGGGAAATGTTTCTATTAGGATTAGGTATCTGCTTATGGTAGTATGTATATTTGGGTATGGGAGTCATGAGTGCCTAGAGTATAACTCTGATATTTCTAGCTTGGAAAAGGATGTTGCTATCATTTAATGAGATTAAGAATGTAGGAAGCAGAGCATGTATTTTGAAATGAGATACTGAATTCAATTTGGGACATTTATTTTTAGAAGTATCTATCTATTAAGAAGTTGGAGATTCAAATCTGGAAATAGAATTTGAGAGATTCTAGAATCATCCTAGCATAGATAATATATGATTGATAAAAGACCAGAGAGGAAGACGTATTATCTCCATTTTGCATATCAACTTAGATTGAGAGAGGTTAAGTGACTTGTTAAGGTCACTAGAGATGGTGAAAGGTTACAGGAAAAAGCCTAATCTAGGTCTTCTGATCCCAGGGTCTATTATTTAATTTCTTTGAGCTTTAGTTTCTTTATATGTAAGGTAAAGATAACAAATTCCTTAAGTTACTTATGACTAAGATAATATACACAAAGTACCATCTAATGGCACAGTTTCACAATTAGACAGTCATTAAAAGTATGTTAACTTTTCTCTTTTCTTTTATTTACAAATGCTGATTTGGGCTGACAGAGACTTTGACCCAACTGTAGACAGGCCCCTCTTGCCCCCTTTTTATCTAAAATTTTTTTTTAAAGATTGTATTGGGGAATTGGGGAAGGGGAACAGACAAGTTGCTGTCCTTTTGTTCTTCAGTCTAGTTGTGGAGGACGTCGCTTCATTGGCCCATGTTGGTATTGTAATCATTGTCCTCTTCCCGGCTGAGGCAGATCTGTCACCGGCCATTGGATGGCCACTCACGGTGGCTCACGGCAGCTTGTGCCGGCTGCTGGCCACTCACGGTAGCTCATGGCAGTCCACTGCAGCCCCACTGCAGCCTACGCCATCGCTGGCGACTCATGGCCGCCCAGCTCCAGGTCCAGCTATTGTTCACCATCTTAGCTGTAGAGGGCGCAGCATCACTGGCCCTAATGTGGGATCCGAACCAGTGACCCTGCTGCTCAGAGCTCATGCTCCCAACCCAACTCTTAACCAACAAGCCACTCATCTGGCCCAAGAGCCCTCTTTTTAACCATTCCTTGTTCTTAGGCCCTGTCTTCAGCTTGCCAAGAACAGTTTAACTAGTATCCTTCCAAGTAAGTTTAGAGAGAATCCCCCCAGCCTTGATATCTGATCACTCTCAATATCAAATCAAATTTCTCACCCCCCATCTTCAACATTTTATCACCCTGATGTGTCTTCAGTCAGAGTAATGTTAAGTTGGTTTAGCAAGAATCCCTCTACCCTTGTAGTCTTCTCTTAGTAATTTTCTATCCACTGGCACCTCCTCCCCCCAACTCTGCCCCTTGGCTACAAAACCTCAGCTGTCTTTGCTGAATTCTGTGTGGGACCCTATTATGATAGTCTTCACACCTATTGTGAGAGTTCTGAATAAAGTATTCCTTACCATTTAACAGGGGTCAGAATAATTTTTTCTTTAACAGGGCCTTACTAAGACTAGACCTAATAATGTCCCAAGAGTTTCATTAATTAGACAACCTCCTATGTGTCCAGCAGGCTGTCCTTACTACCCAGGGCTGGTTGTTCAAACATGGTCAGACCCAGAAAGTACAGAGGGGGCAGCAGGTTGAGGTTGGGAGCTGAGAGACAGGGTCCTGGGGGCAGTCGAGGTTGAAAATCAGAGACATCAGAAACCATGAAGCCAAACAGTTGAGCCAGGGCTGTGGTTGCAGGCTGGGCCTGGAAACTAGGGAAACAGCGAAGCTCATGGGAAATAAGAATATGAGAAGCTAAGCGCCAAAGGGATCTGACTAATTCCACTGGAGGAGAAAGTTTTCTTGTCCAAGGATGCTTCTTAACAAGTTAAATGTTATCTTGGCTTTTGTGTGAAGCTCCTTTGACTACCTTGGCTTCTGAAATGCAGTAGACTCTGTGGAAGATGGATGTCGGTTCTGTTGTTCCATATGAATGCTTTCAAATAAATCAACTTTTGAAGACGGTTATGCTNACATGCTTGTTGGCAGAATTGCACTCTTTACAGGCCATTGGATTGAGACCTCAGCTCCTTACTCATTGTTGGAAGGAGGCCACCCTTAATTCCTTGCCATGTGGGCTTTTCTATAGAGTAGCTCACAGCAGCTGACTTCTATCAGAGGATGTGAGAGAGCAAGAGGGTATGAGAAAGAAGCCAGAGTATTTTGTAACCCAATCTCAGAGGTAACATCCCACCACTTTTGCCATATTTTTTTGGTTAGAAGAAAGTCACTAGCTCTAGCCAACACTCAAGGGGAGGGGATGATACAAAGGCATGAATACTAGAGCTCAGGTATCATTGGGACTATTTTAAAAGCTGCCTACCACAATTACATAGCATCATTGTATGGATTATATTACAATTTACTAAACCAGTCTTCTATTGCTGGACATTTAGATTGCTTCCAATCATATTACCCACCCACAACTTTCCACTATCTTCCTCATGCCTATTCTATGCCTGAAACTTCCAAAATTTAAGCTCTAAAGCCACCCTGTCTTCATGTCCAGACTACAGAGAAATATGCTACACTTCTACTAATTCTTGTAGAATTTTTAAAATATTATTTTCTTAATCCTGTTGCAGGTATTTTAGACCAAATGGATATTGTTCATTTATCCATTAACATATTCTCAAATTTTGAATTGCTATTCTGTACATAAAGTGCTTTTCCAATTCAATAAAAGAAAGACAATATCCTCAATATATTGTAAAAACAGGCAAAGAGAGTGGCAAGTGAAAGACAGAAATAACAAATTATTGATATGAAAATATTACATTAGAAAAAGATAAATTATAACAAGATCCTATTTTTAACTAATC
>NW_017731958.1:1156671-1159943 GCF_001890085.2 Hipposideros armiger
AGTGTGTGCTTTACTTAGATGGCCTGTGGGTAGACCGTAAGCCTCCAAGTGGGCCGAATGATTTAAATAATGGCGAGCTAATTAACATTCCATATATTTGTTTGAGAGTAGGGTTATATCCTCTGAGGAGTGAGTGCTTGGTGTGGGAAGCTGTGCTTCTCTAAGTACTGAGATTATCAATATCCAGATAAAACGGCAAAAGGCCACACTAGGGAAGCGTGATATTTTGATAAGTGGCACATTGATCAATTACAGGTCTTCTGATAGGACAAAGGTTAAAATCCTTACTGTAGGATCTGGAAGAGATGATGTGACTACTCTTGATAGAAAAACACGAGTAGAAATCTTGCCAGGAAGAAAATTTGATTATTGTAACCTGAATAGAGATTCTATATAGAACAAGGCAATTTTTAAATATCTTTTAAGTGCTCCTAATTTTAAAAATGATTTACATTTTTCTTCTGTTTGATCTTAGTTTATATTGTGTGGCTGAGAGATAGAAGAGCTGTCCTGATTCTGCCATTAACTCACAGTGTGATTTTGGGTAGGACTTCTAAATTCTAAGCTTTCTCATTCATGAAGTCAGGGAGTTGTGCTAAATGATCTCCAAGGTAGCATTCCACTTGAAACCCCTGTGATCGTATCTTGTGTAAATGGTATATTCTCTGATTTCTGATTATTTGAAAATAGTACCTAATTGGATATAAAAAAGAAAATAAACAAATATGAACATTTAAAAAAATTCTATGCTATTCCTATCATTTTAATTGTGAAGCTTATTTCTTATTTATGCCTTAATCTTTGAGAAAGTTAAGGCTGGCTGTTAAATAGTTCTTCTAATTAGTATGAATGGTTGTAGCATTTAAAATCCTTGTCCTGCCTTTGATAAGATCAAAATTAGAGTGAATAATATGTCTTGGTTGAACGTTAGCATGCTAACCACGGAGCTTGAAAAGACATGTTTAGGCTCTGAGAATAAAGCAGAAGCCAGCACATTCTGACAGCTGTGAGAAGCACAAAAAATATTAATGGTGGCAGTTAGAGAGTCAGACAGAGAATAGCAATGCACAGGTGCATTTTCCCCAGTGCATATATTTCTTCTTTAGTATTCATGATAAGTTTCCAATACCTTCATCTTTACACAGGAATTAGAAAAACAGTTCAGACTTATTAGTTCAGCTGAGCAATAGCCTAGGACAGCTAAAAGAATAATGCCTAAAGTGGTATGTGTATTTGTAATAAAATAGTCTTCTACGAGAATGCTTTAAATATCACCCTAATTCCATTTTTCTTTTCTAATGAAGTCATCATTATAACAGTTTTATGGATAGTCAATGGAATTGTAACAGCTATATAAGATGTTGGAGGGGTAGTAGCTTGGGGGAGGGGAGTTACCACTTTCTGAGAGGTGTAAATGTCTAACTATTATGTTGCTTTTTACACCTGAGACTAATAAAAAAATAACAGTTTTATGGTTCTTTTAATTCTATTCTTATTCATATCTCCATGGAGTAAAAAATTCCATTAATTGCAAGCTGTTATATGTGCCTCATTGGCCACTATCTTTTAATTCAAGTTTCCAGTATTCTTCTCTCAACATTTGACTTTAAAGGTTAAAGTGTCACTTATGGTTTAGGATAATTATGTGACAAAACTTTTAAGTCAATATAAAAACTCATCGCTTCAGAGTAGCAAAAAAATGCAGAAATGGGAAGCACGAATTTTCTCTTGAATATGTCTGAGCACATGATCACATAGGATCCCTCTGCACACTCCACAAAAACTCAAAAGAAACCAGAAATAGATAACCCTGAGTACTCTGTTCTGTGCAATAGGCACAAGGCAGGTTCCTAGTGATATTGTACATCTCTCAAGTTCACTGTTAATGAACAGTGTGAACCGTTTGGATCTTGAATATCTATACAGATTTCTTCCTTATCCTCAAACCTCTAGTCAGCTCAAATACTTGAAGAAAAATGATGGAAATAGCATAATGCTGCCATAGATGCATGAACTGTAGAATTCAACCAAGCCATCGAAGGAAATTTTCTTTCTCTACAAAATTGGAATGAAAACTTGTATGTTAGTTATCCTAAATTTATACTTTAGGGGAAAATGTCAGTTTGCAAATCATCTTTTATAATTGCAACCACATGTCTTAGAATGTGTATCAAAAGTGCCTATTTAGAATTTTTATTAAAATGTAAACAAGTCAAACTTCACTCTAATTTTAAATTCTGTCTCTTTAAGACTGTTAAATGCTATTCAAAAGATCTCAGCTTGGGCTTGGTGGTATTTTANGTGCAGATCCTGACAAAAGGATTCTCAAGTTGCCAAGGAAGTTAAAAGCAGTCAAAACAGTGGTGACAGTCATAACAGAAACAGACTTCATTCCTTGCCACGAAGATGTGGGTGCTATGAAGCAGAACCATCGATCTGGGCCTGGGAAACCAGGAAGGGCACTGCATAATACAACAAACTATCTCCATTATGTGGGGAAAGAAGCATTTTTGTAAAACTTCGCTTATAGAATCTTAAGTTTCTCCAAGTCGATTTTGTTTTTGAAAGAAGACACATTGCTATAAGCTAAAAAAGTCTCCCCAGGTCTTTTGTCCCCATCTTAGTAATAGGTATAATGAAATGGATTGAAACTAACTGATTTGCGGATCATGCAAAGGAAATGCCATCTTGTTAAATGACCATTTCATTCAAAGGGAGTGTATTCCGTGCTGCTCTATTTTCTAAACAAGCTTAAGTGTATCTTATGATTGTTTCCCAAGTATATGATAGAACTGGGGCCAGAAGCCATTTCCCATCTGTCTTTGTGTTCAGGATATAATCCTTGGGACTTATATAATACAGTAATTAAGTCATTTGACATTTTTGTATCTCTGAGGTTCTTTTCAAGTGAGTTTGATGATTCAGAAGGGAGAGATTAATGTACAAAAGCACTTTGAATTTATAAGCCACGGTTCTCTTCTTGTTGAAGATGTATACTCATTGCCCTCTTTCCTAGTCAAGACAGAGGAGACTAATTGATTTTCATTTTGTATTGACTATAAAAAACAGGGATTATATCAGTGAATGTGTGATGCAGAAAGTTTAATAGATATTTTTATTGTGGTCCTCAGAAGCTTGATAACTCAGAGCACAATTTAGTCTTAAAACAGAAAAATTGTATCTTTTCTATTTTTCCAAGTTTCCTTAAAAATGGAGGTAGAAAATTTTCCTTTCATGCCTCACAGGAATCAGATCAAAAGGCAAACACAAAA
>NW_017737100.1:0-1185 GCF_001890085.2 Hipposideros armiger
CCCCGCTGCTACCAGGCCCAGAGGACATGAGGAGGGAGGCACCTCCCAGCCCAAAGTGGGGCTCACCTTGCCTCTTCTGATCGCTAGGCTGCTAGTGGCTACGGGAAGTGATGCTGCCCCTGGGGACCAGAAAAGAGTGACCCTACCACTCCCAGTCCCTCCAACCATCGCAAAGCCCCTTGGGAAAGACAGTGAGACTGCGAAGGAGCTGGCAGGAAGCAGTCACCTCAGGGCTGTGTTAGTGGTTAGTGCAGGACCCTGGAAGCAGAGTAAGTGAACAACTTAATCAGCACGACCGGCTTCAGCCTCCTTAAAACCCAGTGAGGATCACCCTCCTGTGGCTGTGGTAAGACTGAATGTGTCACCAATATGAAGCACTTAGAATGGGCTTGGCACACAGTAGGTGCTCAGTAATGACAGCTGTTGCTGCATCCACACAGGCCAGGCATCAGAGGGTGGATGGGAGGAGGGGAACTGGAGGTTTGAGATGGACACTGCTGCTTTGGCATCACACTGCTGGTCCAAGAGTCACCCCCAGGAATTTCTTGTCTCTCTTCACAACCTTTCTTAGAAAAACAGGTAGAAGAACCAAGTTTCCTCCTCTCTAGCCTAGTCCCAAAGCCCCCACACTTCACCCCTTGATTCTGCTTCTGGGTGTGGCATAAAGGCCTAGGAGCAGACAAACCTGGGTTGAAACCCCAGTTCTGCCTGGAGCTGGCTGTGTGGCCTTAGGAAAGTGACTTATATGATCTAAGTGTCCTTGGCTATAAAGTCATGGCCGGTGGCACCTGTTTTACCAGGCGAGACCCTGCACATGAGGGCACCTGACGCTAGCAGGGTCTGTGTGACGCTGTGCAAGCCCCCCAGCCTCTTGAAACCAGGGACTCTCTCAGAAAATAAGCAATAATGTTCACAGGGGCCTCAGGGAACGGGGACACCAGGATTAGGATTCGTTACAGCTTTCACTCTGGAGAAGTTTGGAGCCATTAATCCTGGGCTCCTAGGGCAACGATTCCAAGGGCGGGCCAGACTGAGAGCCTGCAGGCCCCCGTGGCTCACCTGAATGGCATCTTACGCCTTCCAGGGAGAGGGATTTCAATGGCATGTCTCAGGCCTCAATAAATCTCACACACACACACACACACACACACACACACACACACACACACACACACACACACACAC
>NW_017737101.1:0-1239 GCF_001890085.2 Hipposideros armiger
AACAGCAGCGTTAATTGTTAGGTCTCCGAATAGGTCTCAGAGACCTTGACTTACAGACAGAGCCAAGTCTGCAAGAAAACAACAAAATGTCTGTTGGCCTGCACCTGCAGATAGAGCCAAACTTGCAATAACAGAAAATGCCACAAAACAGCTACTGGCTGACATACAGGCAGTCAGCATTTTCTATTCAAACAATGCTACCCTATCGGCACCGCCCCTATACAACCCTCCTCAACCCCTCCATCGGGGCTGCAAGTCTCATTTAGACGTACAGCCGGGACTGTAGCCATCTTTGCTCAGCCCAATAGACTCTCTTTCTCTCTCTCTCTCTCTTTTTTTTTTTTTTAAAAAAAAACAATGTTTTTTGCTTTTTAAAAAAATTTTATTGAGGAATTGGGGGAAGGGAACAGTGTTGGGGAATTGGGGAAGGGGAACAGCCAAGTTGTCCTTCAATCTTAGTTGTGGAGGGTGCAGCTAGTTCTGCTCCAAGTCCGGTTGCCATCCGGCCGCCCGTCAGCAGCTCGCGACAGCTCAGCTCAAGGTGCTGTGTTCAATCTTAGTTGTGGGTGTGCGTAACCCACCATCCCATGCAAAAGTCGAACCGGCAACCCTGTTGCTAGGAGCATGCGCTGCCACCAGCTGAGCAATCCTGACACCTGTTGGCAGCTTAGAGGCAGCTCAGCTGGGGTGCATCTCACTGGCCCATGTGGGAATCGAACTGGCAACCCTGTTGCTCAGAACTTGCTCTCTTAACCAACTGAGCGGCCAGCCCCCGATAAACTCTCTCTTAATAAAATAGACTTTCTTAAACTTTCTTAACTGGCCTGACCATGCGCATTCCTTTACCAGACGACCTATCATTAATGAATTCACAGTTTCGGTGGGTCAGAAACCCAGGCATGGGTTCACTGGTGTCCTTGTCTTACAGCCTTGTAAAGCATCTGAAGGTCTGACTGGAGGACCTACTCCCAAGTTCACTGATGGGGCTTATTGGCAGTTCCTTACAGGCAGTGGGACTAAGTCCTCGAGAGCTGTTGGCCAGAGGTCTCCTCAGTTTCTTGCCACGTGGGCCACTCCACAGAGTTCCTTAACACATGGCAGTTTCATGAGAGTGAGCAAGAGACAGCACAGGCGAGAGAATACCAACACAATGGAAATCACCATGATTTGTAACCTACTCATGGAAATGCCATCCCATCAGCTTTGCTGTGTTCTATTTATGAGAAGCAAGTCACTGGA
>NW_017737102.1:0-1211 GCF_001890085.2 Hipposideros armiger
GTCCTCCACAACTAGACTGAAGAACAAAACGACAGCAACTTGTCTGTTCCCCTTCCCCCAATTTCCCAGCACTGTTCCCATCTCCCAATTCCCCAATAGAAAAATCCTTTAAAAAAAAAAAGTAAAATATCTAGGATAAAGTTCACAAGAAACGTGTAGAAGTGTGCTGATAAAAGAATAAGGGTTGCAATGGAAAAACATGCCATGTTATTGAATTAAAATTAAAAATAAATATAAAGTTATCAATTCTCTTTATAGTATCTAGAAATTTAATAAAATTCAAATGAAAATGCCAGTGTCACTTTGGAGGGTGTAATGCTTTATAAAATTATTCTGAAATTCATTTGGAACTTTAGAATTGCCAAGAACATTTTGAAAAAATGGAAGGATGAGGGACTTGTGCTACTGAGTAAGCGACGTGCAGTGCGGTACTGGTAGCTTTGTATATATTCAAACAGTCTGATTTAATTGCAGGAATGGACAGATAAATCAATGAAACAGTACAAAGAGAGCAGAAGCAGGCGCATGTAAATATGAATTTCACATAAGATAAATGTGGCATTTCAAATCAGTGGGGAGAAGAAGAATTCAGTAAGTAAAATTGGGTCAATTTGCTGACCATGGGAAAAGAAAAGATCTTTACAGCACAGACTACACTAACAAACTTCTGATGGATAAAATATTTAAATATAAAATTTGAAAGCATAGAAATATTTTAAGAAAAATACCCCAATATTTACCTAATGTCATGACATGCAAGTATTTTCTAAGAGCATATATAAATGCATATTCCATAAAATAAAAGATTGGTGGATTTCACTACTACAATATGACAAAATTCATTATGTCAAAATGATCATGCACAAAACTAAATGTTAGACCACAAACTGGGGGGGGGGGAATTTTTGCAAGAAAAGCATTTAATATCCTTATTATATGAGTGCTTACAAATTAATAAGTAAATGACAAACATATAAGAGAAAATGAGCAAAGAAAATCAGCAGGAAATTTTATAATGAAGGATCACAGAAGCTGATGAATGTAAGAAAGAAGAGTTTAATTGCACTAGATTAAGGAGTTACCATTAAAAGTAATGATTTGTGTAATGCATTTTGTTCAGTGCAGGAACATAGAAAGTTCTAGATAAGTATTAACTCTGTAAGATGATGGTGGTGGTGGTAGTGAAGATGGTGATGGTGATGGTGGTGGTG
>NW_017737103.1:0-1180 GCF_001890085.2 Hipposideros armiger
CTACCTAACTTATCTTTTCCCAGTCTCTTATCAAGAAGCTTTGTTAACTTTTGCTGAAGCAGGAGCTTTTTAAATTCCTTTGGGGGTGGTGGGTGGGGGGGGGGAGGGTGCCCCAGCCTAGGGCCTGAGTCCTCAACAAGATCAACAAGCAAAACCACTACAGCCACCAAAGGAAGCCAGATACTCTCAGATGTACAAAACAACCATCAAACTACACTCAATATGTACAGAAATATCAAGCATATAGGAGAAAAGAAACAAAAACAAAACAAAATGACAAAAAACAAAAGAACAAAAAGCAAAACAAAATAAAATAAAATAAAATGAAAAATCGAATAAACACAAGAAACAAAATAGCAACACCAAAAAAAAAATTGCAGAAAAATGGAAATAAGGAGGAAAACTAGAGCAGTGAAAAGAAAGAAAAAAAGAAAGGAGAGAAAGAGAGAGAAAAAAATTATATATATACGTCTACACACCCATATATATGGACATATCTATCCACATATACACACCTTTATATATGCCTATATTAAAAACTAAAAATGATAATAATGAAATAGAAAAAGACAAAAACAACCAAAATAAGCAACCATAACCCCCCCCCCAAAAAAAAAAACACCCAAAAGAACCAAATTAACAACAATATAACACGCCAAAAAAACAAACAAACACACACACAAAAAAACCAAAAAAAAAACCCATGCCAGCCTTGGCTAAAGTCCACCAAGCTCCCCTCAGATTGTCCTCTGCTATACACAAACTCCTCTGTGTCTTGTGGGGGCAGAGCAGGCCACCTGGCACCTAGAGTGATGCTGGCAATGCAGGTCTATTTTAGTTGAGTGGGGTTAGGAGGAGTGATAGGTAGTTTTTACAAAGTCAATGCTGTTTCTGCTCTCACCTGCCCCTAGGCATGCTGATTGCTGTGCAGCCAGAAGGCTCAATGTGCATCTTAGGGCACTCTTTCTGCTGCAGGCCGTGGGGGGATGTGAGATTTCAGAGCTGCTAAAAGCCACCTGCTGGGGGGCCTGCAGCAAGTCAGCAGCTGAAGTTGCCCTGCCTCCCAAGCCATGCAGGAGAGGTGGGGGCGGGGTAGGTAGGCTCACGCTCCACAGCCTCTTCTCATGTGGAGTTTCTCAACACCCTGGGAGTAGGAGCACCTCTGTAATTTGACCCTACT
>NW_017737104.1:0-1180 GCF_001890085.2 Hipposideros armiger
ATTTAGTAAGTCCTTTTAATCAGCACACACGATTTTCTTCACTTCAAGAAAGTTTTCTTCTACAACATCTTAAATCATTAATTCTATTTTTATTCTTCTGGCCCGTCCTTCGGGAACACCACTTAGGCATTTGCTATCTCCCTATTCCTTATTGTTTTGTAGATGATCATTTTAAAATTAAATGACTTTTTCTCTCTACATTCTGGGAGATATTCTGAAGGTGTTATTCCATGTCAATGATTACTGACCACAGCAGCAACTGTGATTCAAGAATATTAGGGATAGCTCAGTTAGCTCAGTTGGTTAGAGCGCAGTGCTCATAACACCAAGGTAGCCAGTTTGATCCCCACGCCCTCCAAACTAGACTGAAACAACTACTTGACTTGGAGCTGATGGGTCCTGAAAAAATACACTGTTCCCCAATAAGAGGCTATCCCTTCTCTCCACCTTAGATAGGAATGTTAGAGGATTCATTTCTGAGGCAAAATGATCAGTTCACAAGAAAAGTACTATGGATACTGAGAGCTGGGTATCCCTCAAAAAGTACAGAGGCTTTGCCCCATTATTCTATAGCAATGGTTCTCAATGGGGGGGATGACTGGAAAATTTTGTCAATGTCTAGAAAATTTTTTGGTTGTCAACGCTGAAGAGGAGGTGCTACTAACATCTACTGGTAGAAGCCAGCAACGCTGCTAAAGATCCTACAATGCACATGACAACGCTTAGAACAAAAAATTATCTAGCCCAAAATGTCAATAGTACCAAAGTTGAGAAACTGTTCTAGAGTAAACTCAAACATTTAGTAAACCACACACACACACAGAATTTCCTTGCACTTTTATGCTCTCATCTTTCTCCTTTAACTTTTAATGTTTAAAAATTTGCAAATATACAGAAAAAACAGAAAGAATAATATGAAATGTGTGCAACAGTACCTTTTTGGAAAGCCTCTAATAAATAGCACAAAAACCTAAACATATAAAGGGACATGAGGTAAAAAGATAGCACAGGGCCCTGAATTAAACAATTTAGAAATCCTATACATCATATCTCTAAAAAGAAAAGAGAAGACATCCATGAAACGAGAATAGAATGCTATAGAAAAGCGACTCCTCTGAGAACACAAATAGTGCCTTTTGCAATTAAAAATATGATAGAAATAAAAAAATAATTTAGGGCC
>NW_017737105.1:0-1183 GCF_001890085.2 Hipposideros armiger
CTCAAGAGTGTGAGCTCTGAGCAACAGCATCGCCAGTTCAATTCCCAGCTTGAGCTGAGCTGCCGCTGAGCTGCCAACAGGTGGCAGGATGGCTCAGCTCAAAAAAAAAAAATTGACCACCCACTCGTTTTTCTTAGGAGGCTCTGAACTTTAAGTACAGTAGGTACATGATATCTCTATTAAATATTCAATGGTGCAAAATATTGATGTTTGGATATAACTGAAATCTAAAGATATTATAGTTTCCGAGGAATGAGTTCAGTGTTAGCTGTTTGCACTGAGCGGTGAGTGATGTGCAAGGATATTTTGCATCCTTTATGACCATGTGTGCTCACACAAAAAGGTTCCTCTACCGGCAATCTGTTACTGGTTACCATACCTGAGGTACTTATCTCAGTTTGAAGAAAGCTATTATTTAGAGATAAAGGACCAACAAGAAAGAGATGACATAGGGCAAATAAATGTAAAGTTAAAAAAAAAAAGCTGCTAAAGCAGAAATGAATTCTCAATCAAAGTTTAGTCAGTGAGAGGCATGTCTAACAACTTATAAGGAAAAGCTGAGAGAAAGGGCTTTGGAAAAAAATCAAGTCTGCTTTCCATTTTTGGAGGTGGGTTCACTTTTGGACTTGGAGAATCCCATGCCTTACATGTTCGATTTATCTTTGTAGATTAATCGCTAGGGAGGAATGAGACATGCTGGCAGATCATGTCTGTCTGACATGTTTTATCAAAACTTTGAACTTAGTAGGCAGCAGCAAAAAAATGCCACAAAGTGACTGCAGGATAAAGAACTCAACTCCTACATTACATATTGAGGGGATTGAACATTTCATGTTCATGGTAATAAAATGAGACTCCCTTTTATAACAGATGATAATTTACAGAGGGGTAATGCAATTACATCTTTATTATATCCTTAAAGCTTAACACAGGGCCAAACAAATCACACTAAAAGAAAAAAAAGTGAGTATGATACATCTACGTGACATACAAAATAAAAGTAGAGCTCCATCCTGTTATTCATATAACCTGCGATATAAATGGTGCCTCCTGCAGTTGTGCAAATTGGCACATCTGTGCTTTCCTTAATAACTGAATGAGTCGTATATCCTCTAACATCCATTAGGCTCTTCTTGTGTGTTAGGTATGTCCTAAGTACTTTACACATGAGATTCTACTTAGG
>NW_017737106.1:0-1239 GCF_001890085.2 Hipposideros armiger
GTATAAGACTACCCCCTCTTCCGCACACCTTCCACACACCAAATAAAAGGTAAAACAATATCAGATTTGATTTGGCCCACTGAAGTGCAAACAAGTGTATGGTATTTCGTGTCACCACATAACCGTTTTGGCGATGTTGAGCCACCATGTCTGCTACATGTTTTTCGAGTTCTGGCCAGTGTGGGGTGCCTTTTCTTAATGCACACTTACCCCTTGGCATACTCTTTAATGCTTTCTCATTTGATTTCCAGTCCCGAACCATCTTTTCTGTTACTCCATATTGTCTTGCAGCAGCACAATTATTATTTTCCTTAGCAAAGTTTATAACTTTCAGTTTAAAATTTGCATCCTACTTCTTTCTTTTGGCTGGTGCCATGATAGGGATGATAGGGGTTTGACTGGTCGACATTTTCTATGCTGTACTGTGCAATGGTGCAGTATTGTGGTTGGCTGTTGGCTGTATACAAAGCCTGATTTGATTGGTCCCTGCTCCCTGTTTGCCCGCCCTGTCACTATAGCAGTCTGGTCCACCCTTGCATCAGCATCTCCCTGGGACCTCACTAGTGCGCAAGTGCGAGCTCTTCAACATTCTAACAGGCACCATGATAGCGCAAAATCGCGAATCTTCAATGCATATGTAAAGAAATATACGGTAACCCGAATTTACCACACTCGCAAAATTGCACACAGCCGACCATACACCCAGTATGGTATCGCGATTCGCGATTTTGCGCTATCATACTGGGTGTATGGTCGGCTGTGTACGATTTTGCGAGTGTGGTAAAATCGCATAACAGCAAAATCGCATAACAGCCGAGCATACACCCAGCAGCGCTGCTGATGCCTGAACGGTATGTGGAAGTGGGCGGGCATCGGGAGGCCACTATGGCACGGGGCAAGCACTATGGGCAGTCTATCTGAAGTGTACCTGGCGTATAAGACGACCCCCCACTTGGAAGCATATTTTTCAGGGCCAAAAAATTGTCTTATACGCCGGCAAATACGGTATTATACTTGCTTGTTCGCTTTTTTGTCTGATTTCAACATTAGAATATAAATCTCAGGAGAGCTTGTTCACCACTTAACCCCAGTGCCTATAACAGCGCTTGACCCAGAGCAGACAATTCATATGTGTTGAATGAACACATGACAGACAGGCATTAGCTCATTTCCTAGGGTTGCTGGGTTCACTCACCTGCTTTGTCACCTGCACTATGAAGGCTAAATCACAGGACTACT
>NW_017737107.1:0-1239 GCF_001890085.2 Hipposideros armiger
GTGTTTGTTTTTTGAAAGGCACAAAACAAAATACATTAAGGTGGTTTGAAATATCTTCATCTAAGCATGCACAGAAAAGTAATAAGATCTACAACAGTAAATTAATGGAGAATGGAGCAGATGACAAGAAATTTGGGATTAGAAACCAAGTAGAACTGAATTAAACCCCAGAGAAATTATGGGCACAATAACTAAAAATCAAGAGAAGTAAATTGAGCTTTTCTTTCCTTGTTTGTATAATGAAAGACTTGGATCAGTGATATCTATGTTTTATTCTAGCACTCAAAAATGTAATTTTGT
This sequence comes from Hipposideros armiger, assembly GCF_001890085.2. Taxonomy (NCBI): domain Eukaryota; kingdom Metazoa; phylum Chordata; class Mammalia; order Chiroptera; family Hipposideridae; genus Hipposideros; species Hipposideros armiger. The sequence goes on from NW_017737107.1 coordinate 301, forward strand.
CAGCTGTTTAGAGGAAAACAAAATATGCAACTTCATTCAAATTTAGTTTTGAATTATATTTTTATGTTAGAAAATAAACTGAAAAGTTAAAAAAAACAAATAATTTTAAGTAAATTTAAGTAAATAAATTCAACAGAAAATTTAATTACAAGAAATCATATTATTAAACACTTATACTCTACCATGAATTTGTTGATTATGAAAGTTCCTAATTTTAGTAATTAAAAGACAATTAGAAAAAAATTTGAAAATACTTTAAAACTTATGATTCAATAGATGGGATAAGGTAAAAATTATTGACTTTAGAATTAAATAAATAAAGACATATGTCTCTATTCTGCCAGATTTTAGCTAAATTGTTTAGGATTAATATGTTTACATCTGACAGAAATCCAATTAATCTGTCTTAAGCAAGAATGCAGTATAAATGTCCGAAATAACTGGAAAACCTAGGGTATGATGAGCACATACCAGCCAGATCCCAGGAACACAAACGATATTTTTAGGAAGAGTGAACATGTAGTCTGTGATTCAACCTGTTTCAGGATGAAAGGAGGTTTCTAAAATTAATTTTAAAAACATTAATTGATTGGCAACAAATATAATAGTCATGGGCAAATCAGTATATAAGGTCACTTTATTCTGAGGTGGTCTCTTTTTCGCTTCCTATCTGAGTAGAATTGAAATGCTGGACTTTATTCTTTAAAGACACTTTTAGAATGTTAGGTAGGATTGCTTCCAGCAGATACAGCTTCGTAGCTTTTTAATTTAGCAATTCCTGTAGGAAGATGGCTTCTCTCTTCCATTATCCACATATGAGTTCCAGAAAATACTTTGCTCTTCTTGGTTTATATATCCATTTGAAACCAATCTATGCTATTAGGTGATAAAGTAATGTAACTTCTTCAGCTTAGGAATATGATCATACCAGTAAAATGG
>NW_017737108.1:0-1821 GCF_001890085.2 Hipposideros armiger
AAAGACAAATACTGTATGATCTCACTTATATGTGGAATCTAAAAACATAAAACTCATAGAAACAGAAAGTAGAATGGCAGTTGCCAGAAGCTGGGGTGTGGGGCTAATGTAGGTAAAAGGGTTCTTCCAGTTATAAGGTAAGTTCCGGGGATCTAATGTACAGCATGGTGACTACAGTTAACAGTACGCTATTGTATACTTGGAAGTTGCTGTGAGAGTAAAGCTCTGTTCTCACCACCACAACAACAACGAAAAGGTAATTATGTGAGGGAAAGGATGTGTTAACTAACCTTATTGTGATAAACATTTCACAATATATCCATGTATCAAAGCATCACATTGTGCACCTCAGACTTACACAGTGTTATATGTCAGTAATATCTCAATAAAGCTGTGGATGGTGCAGTCATGATAGTCATAGTCATCTTTATCAAATACAGAAATTCCATGAAATGAAATAAAACAAAGAACTTTGGGGAGGAGGGAACCTAAAGAAACAAAACTGAAGACCTAAAATAGGAAGAAAAATGGTCAGTTGGCCAAGCACCAATTTCCATTTTTGAATTAATTATTCATTGGTTTAATAAATGTTTATTATTCTAGACATTTTGTTTTACTCAGCTACCTTTCTGCCGCCTGCCATCAAGTTATTACACTGTTCATTAGCTGGCACCCAACCAACAGAGTGAACAGGGGGAAAAGTTAAACTCCTGGCAGTGGATCTTACTCAGGTAAGTAGCAATAATAAAAAGGTTATGTGATGTAATCTAAAAGGTACGAAGAGGAAAATATTAAATTGAGTCTCATGGAGAATCTACAGATTCTATTTATTCATCATTTATTAAGAGCCTGCAGGGCTGTTAACCCAAACACTCCTNATTCCACCAGCTCAGAAGGCTTTTATGCCTGTTTATTCATTTTCTTTTTTCACTTTGTAGGACCCACCCTCTGCCAGACTATTGTAGGTACTGGAGTGACACAACAGAGAACAAGGAAAATAAAGGTCATCAGTGCCTAGACTATTTTTCATCTCTGTGATTTCACAGAACTCTGACTATAATTTCCCAGCAGTAGTAAGTTAAAAACACATATTAACTTTTTAAATTATTATGCAATGTTTGAAATATGCAAGAAGCTATAAAGAAAAATGCAATGAACAATCGAATCCTGTACCCATCCCTCCTGAATTCATCCCTTATTTCCCCTCACCATGGACTCCACTAAATTTGTGTTTACTATGTCTACGCATTTCTTTATACTTTTTCTACATATCCATGTATCCCTAAGCAATACGTAGTTTGACATGTTTTAAAATTGAATATATATATAAGTGCGTTTTAAATAAGATGTTTTTACACAAAGCTAAGTAACTCTTTTTGACTACACTAAAAACCTCAAAAGTTCACCAAGTTTACAAATAAAAACATAAATTTTTCTTTTTAGTCACCAGCCAAGTCAAATAAATGAGTGTAAATTTAAATATTACATATAATTATATATGTTCACATACATAGCATACAGGGTTACAGCAAGACTAATAGGAGTTCAGTGTGTTCAATAATCATTAGAAACTTTGAATGGACAGATTGGAAGTCACTTACATATGTGCCTTTTGAACCAAAAATAAACTTTAAATTAGAATTTTTGAATGGAACAAAATATACAAAAGGGTTTACAGTAAAAACACCTCCTCTTTCCCTTGCCCCCCCCCAATCAGGAGCCCTCCCCCTAGGTAACCAGTATCATCTATTATGTATATATCCAGAGATATTCCACATAAACAAGCAATTATACATTGTTCTTTCCCACTTTTTCACACAA
>NW_017737109.1:0-1135 GCF_001890085.2 Hipposideros armiger
TCTATTGCCAGTCTCCCGTGACCTGCCATCGCGCTCTCACCAGGCGATCCAGAGGCACTCATGTGCTGGAAAACACTGAACCTGTCCAGATCCGAACAACGTCAATGACAACAAACCTGAAAAGTAAATCTCTCACTTCATCGAACCGTATAAACTTGAGCCTAACATCCCTTTCGCTCTAAAATTTAAAGCTACACACACATTTCTCTTACCCCCTGTTTTGAACCCAAAAATCCAGAGAGTTTCCCTGCCTTGATCCCTAAGCATGACCCACACAATTCAAACACTAGCCGTTCCTCACCCCTATGCTGCCCACAAATAAATATAAAGCATAACCCTGTCCCGGGGCTGAGGGACCCAACCCGGAAGAGGAAAATTGCTGAGTCATCCTTAGCTAGGGTGGCCCGACACACCTCAGGCCCTACCCGTCTGCTTCCATGAAATCATGGCTATATGTAAGAAACGAGTGCTGCCATACTGGTTCACAACGTGTCTCCCAAGAGGGGAGAATTTTGGGGCCACTGCTACCGCTTTCGAATAATTCTATTGCAATTCTCCCATAACTTGGCATCGCACCCATCCCAGGTGGTATGCGGTGGCAGCAATGTGGCTCAAAACATTAAACTTGTCCCGAACACGAACAACCTCTGTGACCCCCGCCCTAAATATTAATTAGCCCACCTCACAAAACACTAAAATCCTGTCCTTATCATTTCCTTCCCTCTAAATCCTTAATGCTATACACTCCTTTCCGCTACACCCTGTTTCAAACCAAAAAATTCCTGAGAGTAACCCTCCCCGGAAACATAAGAGTGTCCACCACAATCGAAACACTCACCCAACCCCTGCCCTATGCCCCCTAAGCCCTAACATAAAGCGTAACCGTTGCTGGGGTGGAGCGACCAACCCGCAAGTGGGAAATTGATGAGTCATCCTTAGCTAGACTGCCCGACCCACCTCAGCACAATCACCGTTACTGTACCAGCAAAAGCGAGGCTATATGTAAGTGAACGAGTGCTGCAAAAGTGGTTTACAATGTCTCTCCCAAGAGGGGACTGTTTGGGGGCCCCTACTCCCGTTTTCTAGTAGTTATACTGCCAGTCTCCCGTGACTTCCCATCGTGCTCACACCAGGC
>NW_017731959.1:0-3237 GCF_001890085.2 Hipposideros armiger
CAGCTGTATCATGGAGAAACAAAGGATTTTTTTTAATGATATTGATATAAATGCCCAATCATTTATTTTTCAATTATGTTTTTCAATTACAGTTGACAATATTTTATTTATTCAGCAGTATAGCATATTGGTTAGACATTTATATAATTTACAAATTTCTCTCATTAGTCTAGTACCCACCTGGCACCATACATGTTTATTACAATATTATTGACTATATTCCTTAGGCTGCACTTCATTTACATCCCAATGACTATTTTGTAACTGAAAAATGGCCAAACATTGAAAAATCACGATGGATGTGCCAAGCCCTTCCCTATAGATTAATATGGATTAGTGATTTAATTGTCATATTTTCAATCGTTAATTATTCATTTCTCACAACTAATGCCTCTCTCTTTCTCTCTCTTTCTTAGTGTGGCTTTCATGATATCACAGTCTCTTGCGTTTTCTTCTACTTTACCAGACGCTTCTCCACTTCTTTTATGGTTACTCATGTCCTATACTAGGGACCATCCTCTTTGTATCTGTTTTCTTTTTGATATACACTCACTTTCTTAGTAATATCATCCAGCTTCATTACTTTATCTACAACTTCTGAATTGAAATCTCCAGCCCCAGTACTAAAACACTGCAAGGCACAGACTAAGCCTTCACTATATATTGGTTGAATTAATGAATGTTAAAGAAAAACTCTCTAAAATCCTTATAAGGGACAAATAGACACAAAATTTAAATAAATGAAAGACTATTGAATGGGATTTTCGAAAGAATAAAAGGTATAATTTTTCCCTAAAAATAGAAGTTAGTTTAATGTAATCCCAATGGAAATAACAACTGGATTTTCTGAAGAAAAAGTGTACTTTATTCTTACCAAATTGATCTTATACTTATCATATGACTCAGAAATCCCTCTTATAGGTTTATACTTAAGAGAAATGAAAATTTATGCTCACATAAAAAGCTGCTTACCAATGTTTGTAGCAGCTTTATTCAGATTTCAGCTCATCACAACTGGAAACAATCTAAGTGTCCTTCAGCTGGTGAACAGATAAAGTGTGTGTCACACCAACACAATTGAATACTCAGTAATAAAATGTAAACTATCTATTGGCACATGCAACTCCATGGAAGGATCTCAAATGTACTATGATGAGTAAAAGAAGCTGAACTCCAAAGATATATGGTTTTATTTATATGCTATTTATATTATATTTTGAAAAATAAATTTAAAAAATTTTTAAGTACAGTAATTAGGGACAATAAGCCCTGTGAAATATTAAAACACACACACATATATCACAGACAGGTAAACAGACTATCAAAGGAAGGCCAGAAATAGATCTAAATAATCATGGTTTTTATGATAAAGGTAACTTGCAAATCAGTGAGGAAATTTAAATTATTTCACAAATGAAATGGTGCTAGATCAACTGATTGAACATTTGGGGGAAATAAAACCATTGGTGGTATCTCTCATAGCTTTCTTTAATATTAATTTTTGCTAAGTGAAAGATTTATATATTTAAAAAGTGGGACAGAAAAATTCCGTAAAAGTCTTAGAAAAAATTATGGAAGCGTGCTTTTTATGACCTCAGAGTAAAGAAGACCTTAACCTGAGTTAAGACCCAACTCAGTAACCTCAGTTTAACTTAATTACCTCTAGGAATATCCGATCTTCAAATATAGCCACATTCTGAGTACTTGAGGTTAGGACTCCAGTATATGAATTTTGCAAATACACAGTTCAGCCCATAGGAAAAGCATTTGAGAAGTCAGGGAGCAGAGAACAATGTGTACTAGGTTCATATAGTTGTAATGTTTGTGTTGCCCTGCCAGGCTCCAGAGCTGACAACTTCATTGCTTTCTTGGTCACACCAGTGCATCTATCTATCTATCATCTATCTATCTATCTATCTATCTATCTATCTATCTATCTATCTATCTATCTATCTATCTATCTCTATCTGTCTCTATATCTATCTATCATCTCTCTATCTATCTATCTATCTATCTATCTATCTATCTATCTATCATCTATATAGATACCAGTGAAGAAAGGGACAGCATTTAACCAAGGCTTCAGTGCTGCCTACTAGACTATGTTTAAATAATCTAGGCTTTCTGACAGCCTTCACAATTATTTTAAAGTTGTTTCATTATTCTCTAGCTTTCCTCACTGTCACTTATTCAGATATTGTGGTTTTCTATGACACAGAGAATACAGAAATCTTAATCTCTCTTTTTCCTAAAACAAAACCGTTTAATTTAATCTTAAGGGACATCTACTAAGTGTGAACATGGGAATGGTATTTCTCCTCCATTTAGGCAAATTCTTCTAACATTGCCTGAGACTGTTCCTACCATTTGTTGCCTAAAAATTGAACACAAGAAACAGCAAAATATATGTATGTATTTTACTTACAAAATATTTGCTTTCCTTGACTTAATTTATGTCCCACCACCAGGATTCTCTCTCCTTTTTCACAATTAAATCTCTGAAGAGCATTTTCTACACTCCCTGTTTCTATTTTCTCATCCACGAAACTGCTGAGTAAATGCACAGAGAAGAAAGTTCAAGATGCTAAAAGAGCTGAGGGAAATTAGGATGATTAGGTAATTCTGCCTATGAGACCAAGAGATAATTTATTTTTATCTGTCATTGGAAGAGTTACTGAGTTTTTATTTATTGCTAGAAAGACCACACTTCTCTTCTGATTGGAGCCATACAACATTATCAAACACTTGATTCTTTTTAATGCTTATATTATTCTAGCAAATAAACTGCAATTTTCAGAGATATTTGCAAGTGTGATTCCCTTCCTGCAACAAGTTAATTTCTCTCACAATCCACATCCAATCTAATAAGAAATCCAGTTGGACATTTTTTCAAAATACATTAAGAATGAGGACATTTTGGGCCGGCCGAGTGGCGCATTGGTTAAGAGCTGGCTTGGGACGCCAGGGTGCCTCGGTTCGGATCCCACATATGAGGGCCAGTGACACTGCCCTCTACAGCTAAGATGCTGAACAACAGCTCAACTTGGAGTTGGGCTGCCGTGAGACTGAAGAACAAAAGGATAGCAACTTGTCTGTTCCCCTTCCCCCAATTCCCCAATAAAAATCTTTAAAAAGAAAAGAAAAAGAAAGAAAGCAACGTCCTCCGCAACTAGACTGAAGAACAAAAGGATAGCAACTTGTCTGTTCCCCTTCCCCCAATTCCCCAATAAAAATCTT